>NC_142650.1:310000-497500 GCF_055504915.1 Nelumbo nucifera
TTTTGATTTTGTGCATACCCAAGAAATATGCATTTGGAAGCTTTAGGGTCAAACTTAGAATGATGAGGTTCAAGAATCTGAACAAAGCAAGTACATCCAAAAGTTTTAAGAGGAATAGTGAATAAGTCTTTATCAGGGTACAAAAGGCTGAATGGAGCTTTCATGTCTAAGACCCGAGAAGGATCCTTGTTGATGAGGTACACAGCTGTATGGATGGCATCCCCCTAGAAGTGTATAGGTGCATTGGAGTTTAGCATAATGCTTCTAGCTACCTCCAATATATGCCTATTCTTTCTCTCAGCAACCCCATTTTGCTGAGGTGTGCGGGGACAAGTGCTCTGATGAACAACCCCATGGTCAAGGAAATATGAGGTTAAGGGTTTTGCAAAATACTCTTTAGCAATTATCTGATTTGAAAACCTTGATTTTGACTCCAAACTGGGTTAGGACCATTTGATGGAAGTTCCGAGTCAGAGTAGGGACCTCATCTCAAGAGCGCATAAGATAAACCTAAGAAAAGCGAGTGTAGTCATCAACAAACAGTAGAAAGTATCGGTACCCCACCCATAGCAGTGACATGATATGGTCCCCAAACATCGGTATGCACAGTTTCAAAAGGAATAGTACTTTTATTGCTCAAAGAATAAGTTGTTCTACAATGCTTTGCGAGTTCACAACTTTCACATTTTAAACTAGACATCTGGACTGACTCAAATAAACTGGGAAACAGACTTCTTAAAGACTTAAAAGACAAATGACCCAACCTATCATGCCAAAGCATAATCTGACTCATAGAGTGAGAAATAAACGACCTTCCAACTTCTTTATCTTCCCCATGTAGACACCCTCCAATCAGGTAGATTCCATTTGTCTCACGACCAGTCCCAATCACCTTCTTTGTCTCTAGATCCTGAAAAACACATCGATTAGGGAAAAAAGTCACTAAACAATTTTGATTTTTAGTGATGCTACTAACTGACAATAGGTTAGTACTAAGTTTAGGAACATGCAAAACTGAGGACAAGGGGATGGCATCCAATAATCTAATGTCTCCCTTCCCAGAAATGGGAACAAGAGATCCATCAGCAATGGATACTCTATCTCTGCCAGAGGATAAGCAATAAGTAGTAAACAGAGAAGATAATCCTGTCATGTGGTTAGATGCACCTGAATCTATGACCCAACAAGGTCCATTATTACCTGGGCTTGAAAGATGATATGCTGATGCCCGTGTACCTGAATGAGCAAATGCCGAGGTGGGAGTAATCAGTGGCTGAGATGACGGAGCTGAAGTACCAACTTCACTTTCTAATTGAGTCAGAGCAGCCCGGACAGCAGCTAGAGTGTCTAGGGATGTGGTTTTTGTGCTGGAAGAGGAAGCACCATCAGTAGTCATAGCCATATTGGCATTCCCCCTTTTATTTATGATCTTTGCTGGTATTTAATGAGGATAAAGTTTCCAACAAGTATACTTGGTGTGCTTCGGCTTCTTACAGTGGTCACAAACTAGGTCCTTCTTATCTTTCTTCTTTGTGTCCCTTTCCTTGTCACCCCCAAATTTCGGTTTTACGGCTGTCAAGGCTGATTCCATGGGCTGAAACTGCAACATTACCTTCCTCCTACTTTCCTCACTATGCCCTAAAGAGTAGGCCTGAGATAAGGTCACACTCTCCCTTGTGAGTAATTGTTGTCTCACAATATCAATCTGAATTCAGACCAGCTAGGAATTCAAAAACCCTATTGGTCTCAACTTGTTTTCTATAGGTTTGTGCATCCTTCTGACTCTCCCACTCAATAGTTTCTAGATGGTCAATTTCATGCCATAATGATTTCAAAGTTGAAAAGTAAACTGAAATCGGCTTCTCCCCTTGTTTGAGATTATTTACTTCACATTTCAGTTCATAGGCCCTAGCAACATTGAGAGGCTAAGAGTAGGTTTCCTTCATCACTTCCCAAATTTCTTTTGCTGTTTTTGCCCACAAATAATTTCAGCTAATATGAGGCTGCATAGAATTACACAGCCAAGTCATGACCAAATAGTTCTCTTGAACCCATTTGGCATATGAAGGGTCTTTTTTGGCTGGTGTTTTTACATCTCCACTCACATAGCCCAACTTCCCTCTGCCCCCAATTGCCATCATGGCTGACTGAGCCCATTCCAAGTAGTTAGAACCATCAAACTTAACAGTAGTTATCTGAAAATTGTTTTCCCTCACATTTCCAGCCCCCAAAAAACCTTCCCCTTGAGTCTTAATCTCAGCTCCTGCCATTTCTGTAGTAGTTTTACCAAGAGAAACTAGTTCTCAGTAAAGGGACTCCTCAAAAACAGATTCGGAGGCTGAAAACAAGTCTAGAATTCACTCAGAAGACAATTTTTAATGATAAAACAGGTTTAGGAACCAATCAAAGATCAGGTCTGGTCTTAGGGTTAAGGACACTTGGAGAAAACCTTGTGAAAACAACAGCAATTCTCAGCTGCACCCTCCAAAACAGATTCACAGTCAGTTTTTTTAGGCGCACCCTCCAAAAAAAAGGTTCAAAATCAGATTTTTTTCAGCCGCACCCTCCAAATAATGTTCACAGTCAAAACTGGTCATAGAGTTAAGAATAAACCCTAAAAAAAACTAAGAAAATAAAAGGAAGCTCAACCGCCCCTTCTAAATAGGTTCAACTTATCTCTTACTGCTGCCAGCCTCAAGAAGAGATGAAAAACTTACCCAGAAATCTGATCGCCACCTTCAATCTTGATCCCTTTAACCTTCTCTGATTCTTCCTGATCACCAAGAACACTCTCCAATCTTTGGACAGCTGCTAAAAACTTCTGGTAACCTCCAAGAATCAGCTGAAAGGAATGATCTTTCTAAACTTCCAGCCTTAGCCAATTCTCATGTGGTCGTCTGGATTAGACTCACATGACAAGCCCGAGATCTTGCTCTGATACCAAGTAGACAATTCTGGACTGTGATCAGTCCAATTCTTGATGCAGATTTAAAAGAAAGAGAACTGGCGAAGAGAGAAGAAGAAGAAAGAGGAAGAAAGAAGAAGAAAGAAGAGAGAATGAGTGATTAGCTATATCTGCCGCCCCACTCATCTATTTATAATAACATTAAAAGATGATAATCACATTTAAGTCCCTACTGCTTACATAGGTAAATAACAAATAATAACTAATAAACTAACTTTGCTAACAGCATCCTAACAACAGCCTGACAACAAATATAAAATCAACTAACAGCAGCAGTGGGGACCACAATAAATTACTAACAGCACAAGTTATTTCTCTGCATTTCTACAACATGCAATTATTTACATGTGCAGAATCAAATCAACTAAGCTGAATGTTAGGAGCCTAAGCTTGATTATTATCATCAATAATACCTGTTTGATGTTATGGGTATTCATGTAAAATGTAGGGGAGAAAGAGAGAACAGTGAAAGGATATAAAAGTTGGGGTATAATCAGTGAGTGACAGAGCCCTACAGATCCACACACTATATTTTATTAATGTCAAAAAAGGTCTAGTGACTGGAATATCTCTGCATCTATATCACTAAGGTTTACAACTACTCCCCCTCAAGTGGGGTATATATATCATACATATCCTAGTTGTCACAACATTTAGCATGATGCAAGCCATTTACACTTTGGGGGTGTCTGCCAATATGTATGATTTTGTTTTACAACTTTCATATCGGAAAAAACAATATGATTTTGTTTAAGTTATTTTTCTTTTGAAAAACAAAATCATACATATTGGCAGACACCCCTTTAGTAAATATATTAGTCATTGCTCCTTTGGAGCTACAAAAGGAAGAAAATCTTAGCCCTCTACAGCTTCTCATGAAAGAAATGTTTGTCCATTCATTGCATTTAGTTCTATCATGTTAGATCAGACTATGAGCATTGTTAATTGCTTCCCTGTTATCATAGCAGAGAGACATAGGGCTAGCAAATTTCTAACTATGTCAAAGAAAGAAAATCCGTGAAACTTCAGCTACCTCATGTGTCATTGTCCTGTGTTCTGCTTCAGTGTGAATCTCACCACTACAATTTGTTTACTTCTATATATAACCAAGTTCCCACTGTCAAACACACAATAACCCCCAGTTGATTGCTGATCATTAATTGATCCATCCCAAACAATGTATGCTTCCCCTCTAAGATCATCATTAATTGATCCACCCCAAACAAAATCTTCCAGTAGATTTCACTCCTGAGAAGTGGCAGCCAGCAGAAGGGCATGAGGAGGACGATGATAGACTCACCGTCCTGTCTAGCAAAGCTCCCCCCTGTTCAAACACGTGAGTTTTAAGTGATTAACGCGTTCCTCTAACTTCGTTTTAATCGAGCTTTCGTGGGCTCCTTTTAATCCTTTGGCCTTCAACCCAAATATATTTATGGGTTTTTGCTTATTTCCTGGCCTGGATTTAAGGACCTGCGATGCCACGTGACTTTTAAAGGAGTCATACGAGTTCAGCCCTTCACCCGGTTTGGTTTTTGTCAGACCTGGGTTTGGTTCTTCCCTGAACCGACACCTCCTCGTTGTTTAAATCTTCTATATTGGCACCAGCTATGACCTGTGCAAAAGTCCAACTACCCTTCAATCTGTTTTCTTCTTCTGCATGCATACATAAAACCTTCCCCCTGTTTACTACCTTTTTGTCTCTTCAACGGGTGTTTTTTCATTTTAGTGTAAGCGCTATTCTTGTTTGAACTAGCCAATCCCTTATTGCCACGCAGCTCTTCTTCAACCTTCTTATCTCCCTCCCTATAAGCCTCTTTCCAGAGCAAAGCTTCAATGGATGAAGCCAGCCAAACTGAATAGAACTGCCCTTTGACTCTCACCTCTTATCTTCTGTGGTATCTCCTCTGGCTTTACTCCATTTAGTAAAATAGCAGCCGAGTAGAGGTCTCCCCAGAAAACATCACCAAGTGACCCTCCACACATCAGTGCAATGGCTTCAGCAGTTTCTTGCTTCCACAAGTGAAATCTCTGGAATTTGACCCTGGACACCATCTTGAGATTGTGAAATTCCCAAGTTCGGCTTGGATGTTTAAAGCCTCAACTTCTACTCTGTTCTCAAGCAAATCCGCAGTGCCTTACCCTTCTCAAAGAGGGTTAAGATGAACATTCTCTTCAACTTCAACCTTGTTGTTAACAACTCTGCAACTTTCCTCCAGTCTTCATAACAGGTTGATGTTTTAACTATCAGTTTATTTCACCAGTCTTCTCTCTTTAGATTTGCTCCCATTCTGTGTTTTCCTACCCCAGTTGTCATTATTAGAGCCTCTTGCTTACTATCCTCTACCTAGCTAGTAGTACTGTTTGTCTTTCCCTTTAATGTTGAGTTTTCTCCTCTTTTAGCACCCAACTATTGCAGCAGTTCACTTAATACCCCATGAACTTCCTTTCAACCCTGACCTTTCCTTCCCTCTGGGAAACAGACAATATGCTTCCTATCCTTGCCAAAGTATTCCGTCAAAGATATGAAAGACCCTTTACTTTGAACTAAGCTAACAAACTATGGTGTTCACATCTCAAACTGAACAAGGACCTACTTGTGAAATTCAGAAAGTGGGTAGCCAATCAAAAATGGTTTGGGAATTGAGTAAATTACTGCTCCCATCTTCAACCCAAACTCACAGGATCCATTAGCTTGAAGTTAGTGTTAACTTATGCCAACAGAGCTTCATTGGGAAAACTGGAACTCAGAATCTTATAAATAAACATCAATCGAGATATTCAATTATTGGAATCATTGAAATTGGTATTGTCCATTGGGTGAAGACAAAAGAGCTCTCCTGTTTTACTAGAACAACATTATCAAAGGATGAGAAATGATGGCTTTGACATTAGTTACAGAAATACTATATATCATGAAGTCTCCTTCCTCGGAACAGGATAAAATTGAATTTTGATAGCTGTAGCATCAGGAATCCTGGGGAATCAGGCATTGGTAGTGTCTTCAAAGAGTCTTCTGTGAACATGAAGGAAACATTATATTGGCATTTTCAGGGCTAAAAGGAATTTGAAAGTGAGTCAGACCAGAATAAAAAGTTGATTGAGATTAGCAAACTCTTCAGGTCTTAGTGATTTGACTGTTGAAAGGACTACCATAATAGCTTGATTGTGGAGTGAAATGGCTGGACCATGGAATGTCAGACATCACATTGGAGAGACAAGATATCTGTCTCATACATCGGGTGCTGATTCTTCTTGGATCCCTTGGTTTGCTTACTCTCTTGTTGGTTTACTGGTCCATAACAAGGTAAGCAGACATTGGTTGAAGTGGCTTGGATATCCATTAATTTAAACTTTTACTTGGTCTCTTTGGTTTGCAGTGGGGGAGGCGGGGAGCAGTGCTGGGATAGCTCCATGAGATTTTGTTGTTGAAATAATTATTATTAATAAAATTTTGTCAAGTCACTGATTAAAAAAAAAAAAGAAAACAATGTACTTGTCATGTTCATATCCTCATCAACCCAATTCAAATAAACTCAGCCTTGGTCCAAACTATTTGTGGTTGGGCATACGAATCCTATCTTGCCATTTTGCTCTATCAAGATCCATGTTTTGAACAAATCCATCTTCAGAGCCTTATCCCAATTAATATTTCTTGTTGGGTTGTGATTCTGAAAGTGAATTGATTAAAATGTCCTAAATCTTCTTTTTGTTTATTGAAATTGTTGCAGCTTACTACAGTTACCTTACTGGGAATGTAATCCTACTTTGTTTCTTTTTGTAATTTCAGTTAATCAACCCAGCTGAAACTTTTGGTGACATTGTTATTGATTACCCGTAAGACACCAGTATCTCATTTTCTAATTTTATCTGTAAACTTCATTATGTGTTGATGGAGAGTTTTCATGTTGGATTGCAGTTATGTAGAATGCACCTCAGCAGCAATTCAAGCATTGACATTGTTCAAGAAATTATATCCAAGGCATCGGCAAGAAGAAATAGAAATTTGTATAAAAAGAGCTGCTAACTTCCTTGAAGGGATACAAGCAAGTGATGGTTCATGGTCTGTGTTTCTTTCTTTTCTTTAGCTGAATAAAATGAGGTTGTTAGTTTCTATGCTGTAATTGGCTGCTCTCTTCCATCTTAGTAAAGGTTATACTTGCCAATCAAAAAAGAAAGGATGCTATCTTTATTTTATTTATTTATTCCATCAAGTTTGATTAGTTAAGTTCCTCAAGTGGCTAAAACTTGATTACTTTTTATTCTCGTGAATGTCCTATGAAAGTTAGGTTGTTCCAATTTTAGATTACATGATTCATTTGATGAATCCTTCAATAGGTATGGTTCTTGGGGAGTCTGCTTCACCTATGGAACATGGTTTGGGATAAAAGGGTTGATAGCTGCTGGCAGAACCTTCAAAAATAACTCTAGTATTCGTAAAGCTTGTGATTTTCTGTTGTCTAAACAGCTTGCTTCAGGTGGCTGGGGAGAGAGTTACCTTTCCTGTCAGAACAAGGTTAATTTATTCATGTTATTTGCCAATATCCTTTTCCTTTTTTTAATATCCAAGATATGTTCAATGTTGGATGTGAATTGTGAATGGTTCCCTTCTTGTTAATTTGTGAATTGCCAGCATATTGCATTGTAAGGATGTATCTTTGGTTTTTATCTTGGGAAATTCTCAGATGCTGAAACTGCCTTTTAACCAAATCCACAAGTTCTCTAAAATTTTTAGCAAATAACTGATATGATCATAGCTCAACTAAGAAGAGGGATTTGAAAAGAAAACCATTGTGTTGTAATTTTTTATACTCCATTCAAGATTTTTTTGGAAGAAGAAAACTTACAACATGCATACAAGTGATTTTTTTTTCCAATCAAAAGAAAAAAAAAAGTTAGCCAAACCCCAGCCCTATGCATGATACACTGTACAAAATCATTCACAAGATGGTTTCCAGCATAACCCACAACGAGCGGCAGTAGCAACCCTTAATCAAAATTTCTTGTTCATTGTATCCCTCTTTGCATGCCTCTTGTATTCTATTGACTTTTAATGAGATTTGTCATCAATCAAACAAAAAGGATAGATATAAAGTTTTTTTTCGTGTGGTCAGTGGGGGGGGGGGTTAAGGCAATGGGAGTATGGTCCTCCTGAAGGACAGAGGATGGCCTTCCTGGGAGGAAGAGGGGTGATGCAAGGAAGTTGCAGTGGGTAGAGAGTGATGAAGGTTGTGCCGAAACGTGAAATGACGGTACTCTCTTCTGAAAGACGTGAGCGCCTGGGAAGCTCGGTCTTCACCTTATTTATAGGTGTAGAGTCTCTTGTTCGACTGGGAAGGTAATTGTGTCAAGGAAGGAGATCTTCTTTGTTAGGGTGAGTCTATGGGTAGGTTGGATAAGAAGAGGGGTCTCATGAGTAGAGTTTCGCCACGGGGTCTCAGGGTCAGAGGCTTATGCCTCTTCTCCAAGGTCTGCTTGTGAGCACAAACTTAGCTACAACTCTGATCTCAGGGACCCCTCGTTGCTGAGCCATAACTAAAGATAGATCACCCATGCTTGTAGTCACATCCATTCCAGGTGCGAATGTTGTGTGAGCGCAAAGCTATGCGCTGGCGTGGGTTACAAAGATGCCTGAGTTTATCATATGCACAGACTTGTGTGTCCCTCTTTTATTCGTGCAGAAGTCTGGAGCTTGGCAGTGTTGGGTGGTGCGCTGTAGGCGCTTGTCCCAGTGCCTTTGGGTCTAAGTCCATGTACTTACAGTTAGCTTATTCAAATAAGATCCTGACTAAGGATAATCTCATAAAGAGAGGTTTGGGAGTTGATTCTTTAGTTTGTGTCCTCTGTAATATGGTGGAGGAGACAGTTGATCACCTGTTATTACATTGTAAATTCTCTTATAGCATTTGGGTAAAAGTATACAGTTTGTTTGCTCACAAGGGTTGCTATCCGGAATCGGTGGAGAGTTTTTTGAAAGGGTGACATTTATATTCCTCCTTAGAAATAGTAACTATGCCATCTTTGAGCTGTGTAGATGTGGCAAAGCTAGGCTGCCTTAGATCTGAGAGACTGAGAGTATACCAGTTCATATTCAGAGTTTCAGACTTAATTCATAAATAAAAATTTTGCCACATCTTTTTCCTACTGTTCCATAACTATAATGTCTGAGATAATAGATAGATTGACATTTAGTTCCTGACAAAGTCCCATCATCTCTAACTAGTTCTCATTATCTCTAGGTTGTAGATTAAAGAATGACTGAAATAATTAGTAAACACAAGTAATGTTTACTAATCAAGTCTTTGCCTGCTACTCTCCTCACATGTTCCCAAATCAAGAAAGATCAATGTACAGGTCTATTTGCCTGCTACTCTTCACCAAAATCAACCCTCACAATCAAGTCTTTCAACAAATAACTTCGTAATCACTCCCGATTTGTACCAATAGAGGGCAATACATCACTTGGCTACAGTTACAACAGTTGTAGTGATGGATAGTACCATCACTGGTTGCTCTGAGAGCCACTCAGGTCTGATCTACTTCTCAGAGTTTTCTAGGTAAATGAAGAAAAATAGAGAAAGAGTAGACTGCAGCAGCAGCAGAGATGAGTCCAGACAGTCTGGTAAGTTCCCTGCTCTGATACCATGTACAGATTCTGTATATGGTATGAAGAAACAGGTAGAAGAAAATATCAAAATAAAAGGAGATCAAAATAATAATAATAAAAAGATGTAAATACCTGAGATCTAAATGAAATAATACCTCTGTTTATGAAATTGTTGTGTTTCCTAAACTACCCCATTTAAGTAATAATGAAAATATGTATACACCCGAGATCTAAATTAGAATAAACATACAAACAACATAAATAATAACTGCTTTCTCAACAATTCTTATTAATCATATCATTCTAAGTTCTTTTAATTTTTCTTAATATGAGATTTTAATCAGGCATTGGGGGTGTGTTTAGACACCATGTGGCATATTAGCAGCATTAAACTCAAAAACAATAGGGTACAGGAACTCGATAAAGAGCAGAACTTGGCTGTATTCCAAGGTCTAAGAATAGGGAGAGACCTCAACTACAACTAGCTGCAGGTAGAGGGGGATTCAAAGGTTATGGTAGGATGGCTCAAAAGCAATAACCAAGAGTTTTGTGCTTGTTTAGCGGGTTAAAAAACAAAAAAAAGGCAATAGTCAGGGGCATTGGCAATATAGTCATATTCTGAGAGAAACCAGACATCTAGCTAGAAATTTGGAAGCTAGATTCACTTAGATTCAAAGATATGTAATTTTATGGCAGATGTCTGGCTATACAAGGAATCACCAGAGCACATTGGGGGATCATTCCTAGGGGAAATGATTACATTGTAATTTAAAAGGACAAAGGAATATGGGTTTGGTAGCATGGCTAGCCCACAACATCGGATGCTTGGCATTTACATTGTATATATCACAAATTCTTTCAAATAATTTAATAAAGAAGGTCAATTACCAATAATATATATCATTCTAAATTCTTGGCTTGAACATCAATCTTCCGGACCTTATACACTAGATCTAGCAGTAGGTTTGGTTCCATTTTTAAAATACTGGAAAGAATCAGAAAGAGTGCAACAGGAAGGGCAGAAATACAGGCAGCAGAGTACAGCCTCTCTATCATTAGAACCGATGGGATCAATCAATCATAAAGAGACCATTTTAACAAAATATGCTGCTTAAAACTTCACTATCGGAAAATAAAAAAGATAAAATAGAAAAAAAAAACATAGTTTCATTCTTTCTATTCAAAACAGTGAAGTTGTTTAGACTTTAATGCATGCATTAGACAACTTCCATTTTTCAATTAAATACACGTATTTCTTTGCCCTTTGCATTTTTTATCAATGATAAGGTTAGAAGTGATCTACTGCAAGTGGAAAAGAAGAAAAAGACAAACACCAAGCCATGGTGTTGGCATGACCCAACAAGGGAACAACCTTGCAATAAGGAGGTAAACAATATCCAACTAGGTGCACTTAACTGTAACATGACTTCTATAAGAATGTACCAAAACTAAAACTTACTCAGTGGAGAAATCAGAGTTGTAGAAAGTGGGTAGAAGATTCCTAGTTAAAATCAAACTTTACCCCAAGACAATCCAACGTGCTTAAGTCATCAGACTTCCTCAAAGTCCCCGAATAACTAAGCTCCATTTTTTGTATAGATTACCAGATTCATCCAAATTTTATAACCTTAGTCCAGAAAAAAAGGGCTAATCAAGTTTGCTTGTCATCAATGTCACAAGAGTCTATCAATTTCTTACAATAATGATGATGGTTATGATTTTAATCACAGGATTAGACTATGCCAGTTAAGAAAATTAAGTTTTATGTTGATGACAAAGAATTGTGCTACTATTTTTGGGCATGAATTTAGGTGATGGCATAAAAGCAGATTTGTTCAATTATGTTAATGAATTATAGAATATTAATGAAAAGTTTGATGCTTTACTATCATTCAATTCTTGTATGAAAGACCAATTCAATGTTGCTCATATAGGTGTACACAAATCTTGGGGGAAACAAAGCACACATAGTAAATACTGGATGGGCCATGTTGGCTCTCATCGATGCTGGCCAGGTATGTACAAGTACAATATTTTGCAATATGTGATCTTAAGCTATAAAACTTTTACCTGAACCATTAAAGTTTTAAATTTATAGCTTCTTGAATCTTATCTTCTTTTTTCTCCAAGGCCATTATATTAAAGGAGATGGAACTGAACAAGAATATTAAAAGGGAAAAAATGTAGAAAAATGTAGTTATCCTCTGCAGAAGAACTTTTTGCTTATTTATGTGCTGCTTGGGGAATCTATTTTCTTAAGATATTTCCTAGATAAATCAATTAGGGCACCTTGCTAGACAACCCCACCAAACATTACAACATGAGCACCTTGCTGCTGATTCAAACTGTCCACCGGGTAATAATGGCCATAAAGAAAAGGACAGCTCAGTGCACAAGGTTCCCACCAATGTGGGGTCTGGGGAGGGACAGATATACGGAGCCTTACCCCTGGACATACAGAGAGGCTGTTTCCAAGATTTGAACCCTGGTCACCCAGGTCACAATGGAGCGACCCAACTGTTGTTCCAAGGCCCACCTATCAAACTTTTAAATCTTTTTTAGTTAGGAAAAGCCCATAAAGAACTAAAGAAGGTTTTATTTACAACACGTGGCTAAGTTTTTTGGCTGGAGACAGGAATGTAAACAGGAAACCATGTAGAAAGTTCCTGAGTTGGTACTCTGTTCACCAAATGACCTGCCTTGGAGCGACCATTTGGCAATCATATTTGGTCCCACTCAAGCAATGCCATCCATGTGTCAGTGAAAAGTTGTGCAACTTTATTTTAGAGTGGGAAGTTCCATTCTTGCTTTTTTTTTTTTTTGGGGGGGGGGGGGTTATTGGAAGTTCAATTCTAATTCTAATTTAAGCAAACACCCCAATTCAAAAATAAAAGGTAAAATGAATTAACAGGTATTTAGATATTTCAGTCTGTTATTTTTTGCATGGTTTAATGTTTTTTAGTCTCAAATTGTGTTGTAAAACTCAGATAGTATACCAAACTGGAGGGGCCACTGATCACAGGTCAAGCAGTCTGAGCACTGGGTTGACTTAGTGACCTGTCACATCATATATTTATTATTATATATTTTAGCATATATATACTATGTAGTTTAATGGTAAGTTTGCTGATTTTAATTTAAGTGGTTTAGGTTCAAGTCATACAAAAAAAAATAAATAAATAAACACTACCCAATGTTGGTCCTGGCTATCTGGCATTTCTCAGACTCAAACCCGCATTCTCATGCTTCCCAGCCCAAGGTTTTACCATTACACCAAGTAGTTTCTACATTTTGTCAATATAGACATTAAAAAAAAGAAATAAATGGTGTTGCAGCTTATTGGTAACATTGATAACATACAATTGAGTTCAATTCCCCTCAGTGTCATTTTACAACATACAATGAAGCAATGGCCCGATCAGGTTGTTGAAAACTGGCTGGGTTACTAAATCTGGACAGTTTTTGACTGTTTAGCCAGATTAATAGTGGGTCAGACAGTTTTTGAAGAAAACTAAAAACTGGATTCCCCATCGGTTCCCAAGTCTGAGGTCCCATGGTTCAGTCAGGTCTGAGTCTTACAACATTAGTCTCCAAGGACACTGAGAAATTATTGTGCCAAAGAATTTTTCAAGCATCGCTTCATACATCTTTATGATCTTGTACTTCTTGCATTGGACATCCTCTTAATTTCTCTTCAAATTGAAATTTGAGTAGGCTGAGAGAGACCCAATACCATTGCACCATGCAGCAAGATCATTGATAAATTCCCAAATGGAGAATGGTGATTTTCCACAGGAGGTAATTCTCTGAGCCATACCATGCAGCATGCATGATTTGGTTAATACCTACATCAAGTTCTACTTCAAATGTTGCTTTTGAATTTTCATTTGTGCATACTGTTATTATGATAGGGTCATATTGGTAGAGTCTAAAATGCAATATCTGATATTCTTGAATGTGTTCCAATTGCAGTTTGGTTTTACGTGCATCTATATGATGCCATATTTCCGCCTATGCTACTTTTAAGATTGTGATTATTTACTTTTTATTTAATTCTCATATTGTAACTCAGCCATTTAATTTGAAATCTCTACTTTTGTATGTTAGAATGGACCAATAGATTTTCTTTTCTGAACTAATTTGTGTAACATTCAATTCCTATAGGAATCTCGATATCTTTAATATTTAATGCCAATACTTTACCTTGGCCTCACAATACGGAGACTGTCCCAAAAACAGAAACCCAGTGCCAGTTAGTTCATTTGTTTTTCTTTTTTTTTTTGGTAAACAGCTAGTTCAGTGTTTAGGTCCATGAAAATACTTCCACTCCACTGTATCAAGTATCAATTACGTAATTGTTTATACACAAATAGTGTAGCTTAATTTTCCACTTCTTTGATCTTGCTACCTAATACCTAAATCCTTATGGTACGATATTTTATAGCACATTTGCTTGTTGAAATGAATAAGCCATTGTAAGACTATTGAGTTTCGTATGTCTTCCTATCTTCTGCTTAGCAATTATAAAACCCCTGGTGATATTTGCTGGTATATAACTATTTTTTTCCCTTTTTTCACTTACAGGAAATCATGGGTGTCTTCAATCGGAATTGCATGATCACCTATGCCGCCTACAGGAATATTTTCCCAATATGGGCACTAGGAGAATACCGCTCTCGTGTACTTCAGGCTCATTGAAATATCTATATTTATGAATGCCATTTTCAACTTGTGACCACTTTGGATTTTAAATTTTCTTTATATATGTCATTTTTTTTTTTTTTGTGAACATTCTGTTTACTTCTACAAAATAACCATCGTTTTACGTAACGTTTGAGACAAATTCTTGGCTTAATTTGGATCGCAGGTTGGATTTGGATTCTATTCCCACTTGATTCCCTGGAATTGAATGACACCCCTTGTCCTTTTCCTGTGTGCATCTTCCAAATCCCACACTTTCACTCCATGAAGGGAGCTATGAAAAGAGCCAAACTACAGATTCTAGAGATTTGTGGAATCGATGAATCAAGTTCTGTTACCAATTCCATTTCCAATCTGATCTAAATACAGCCTAATTCACTCTCCCATATGAGATGGGATACATCATATATCAACGTTTTAAGACTTGGCCTGGACTGGATGGTTTGACCGTGAAAACCAGGAAAAGATGGCCTTTTCACTTTTTCAGGTCCCGGTTAGACGACAGTTTTCACAGTTCGAATGGGCAAACTAGCGGTTAACCAGTAAAATTGGGATCTTGTGGGGCATTCCGGTTCAAGTCTTACAATTCTGGAATATATCTCTTAGTTGTCTTAGGAAAAGAAAATAAAAGACATTATGTATATTCGGAGATGCAATTAGAGGCATTTCTTCTTAGGCTGCATTTGGCAGTCCTTATTTTAAGGAATACTGAGTTTTTAAGTGCAAAAAGGAGATAAGTCGTTAAAAATGCCAAATGCAGCCATAGTGTTTTACATGCTCATATAAATCAGTACTCTAGACTTCCAGGTATGCTACTGCTTGTGAATAGTTTCACACAAGGTTTAAAATAGGGTAAAAAATCTGGGGGAGCTATTTGCAAAATTCCTACGTTGCAAAGTACACAAACTATAAAGTACAAATTGAGGGCTCACACAATAGAAAAAGGGTTTCTATAAAAAAAGGGTAAAAGACTTAAACATGCCTCTAGTTTTCATAGATTAACTTAAACATACCCTGGATTTTTCGAATAAACTTAAACATACCTTATGAATTGACTCCATGGGACTTAAAAATACCCTTTATCAATAAAGTGACACATGTGAACTCATTTAAGTTTTTTAAAATTCAATTTTGCCCTTTTGGGTTAAGCCCCAATTCCCCACAAAGGAAAGCAAAGAGATACAAAAGAATTCATGATATATTTTGGTATCATACATTCCTACTTGAACCATTTCATTGATTCATTGATTCATTTGCCACAAAAATTCCTTTGCCACAAAAATTGACTCCATCCTTCACTGGGTGGCCTCACAATTCCTTTGCCACAAAAATTCATTTCATTGATTCATTGATCTAACTTGTCATATCAATGGTTTTTGACTGAAACGTGATTGAGCAAAAAACAAATATATATAATCTTTCCACTCTCATGATCTTCTTTGTTCTTTCCTTTCTTTTTTTTCTCCCTTGATTTATACATGGAGGTTTCTCACTTGATGCAAATATTCATTCTAGTTATAATTATCGTCTGAAAAGGGAAATTAATTATAGTACAAGAGGGGCCTCATCTGATTTTTTTTTTTTTTTTAATTCTTCACTGTGGGGCTTACTCAGAATGAGAGCATGAAATAACATTTTTTTCAAAAAAAAAAAAAATCCAAACAGCATACTGTGTCAAAAGTAAGAAAATTAGTTAAAAATAATATGAAATTGTTTTACTAAATTCATTGAAAACTAAAATGAGATTGCTGTTGTAATGGATGAGAACTTACTTGATTCTTGGGAGAGATGGCGCTGTAATTAAGAAGCAAGCCTTATACAATTATTTGCCCTCATTGCTTCTCTCGTTTTAGTTTTTACTACTTTTTATGGGTTTTGGGGGTAGTAGCTACGAAACTCTAAATCGAAAGGAAAAATAGGTCTAAGTGCTGAACCAGAAACCTCACAAAACGGTAGTTCTTCACTCACACAGAACAAAAAAAAAAGGATTTATGTGCCTTTCTCACCCCCTTGATGTGGGGATGGCTTTGTCTAACCAAAATTTTAGAGATACAAGTAAGAATCATGTTGAGATGAAGGGAGAGAGACGATCTATCCATCACATACAAATTTGAAAAATTCAAGATATATTTTAAAAATTTAAAAGAAAATAAAAGATAAAAGAGTCATAAAATATTTTAAATCTTTTTAAAAAACTCAAAGTATGTTTAAGTCGATTTATGAAGACTCGGAGTATGTTTAAGTCTTTTACCAAAAGAAAATCATCACATGGGTGTTATTGTATTAATAGAAATTGAAAAACAATTAATAACTTGTCTTATCCATATCATAGATATTCAGCAAAGTTAAGAACATATATAACTATAATCACATTCCAAGCTAATTTTAAGGCACCCAGTGAATATTGAATCACTGAATCTCCATTGCAACAATAGACCCATTAAAATGTATTTGATTGATGATGGATCATCAAGATTATTCTGACTGAATACAGGACAGAAATAATAAATTAGGTACATAGGTAGAAGATCAAACAGATTTTGGGTTTGCATGGTCAATATAAATGATGCTTATTAACCTGACGATGATCTTCAAGTCTTGTATGAAAGCAAGCATACATTCACACATAATACAACCTCTACTACTATTACAATCAATGCATTATATTACAAGCTGTCCTCATTTCCTCCATGGTACTGATACATGACATATGTAGCCACACTAATTCTTTCTTTCATTTTATAAGGCAAAAGAGAGAAGCAGTTTCATTATTTCTGATGTACACCAAAAAACAATTACGAGAAAATATGTATGTGCATTTGCATACAATATAGTTACTAACATTTATATACTATTAGACAAGGAAAATAGAAAGTGTCCAATGAAAATTCCATAAAGAATGAGCATTCTCTCTTTTATTGATAGTATAGATAGAGAGTTGCATAGCTTTAATTGGATTTAAGAAATTGATTTAATTTGTGTATTTCAATATATATGGAGGTGCTATCAATTTGGAGATGATATGGCAATAATAGTACCTTGAAATTTGAAAATTCCACTAATTAAGTTTATTGAATTATTGGATCGAAGTCTCTCAACACAACACAATTCTACTTATAGTAATAATAGACATTACACAACAAACACGAGTTAACTCTGCCCTGGAGATACATCAGATGTAAAATTATGTTAGGAAAATCAAATATTTATTAGTGTGAAGTGAATATTTAGATGAAGGATTCCACAATAAACTCAGATAAAGGCAGATAAATAGGCCTATAGTCTGCACCCTGTTTCTAAACTGAAGACTCGTGCTCTTGCGTTATGGCTTAAAAAAAAAAAAAAACAGAACCTTTGAGAAAACCAAAAACTAAGTAGGCCTAATTAAGGTTGGAGTTTTTTTGATCGGATTGGTGTGTTGGTGACTCCTAAATCCTATTTATTAAGGTCATAAAGTTGATGAGGGGTTTCAATTTCAAACGCTGGTTTAGTTTTTGCTCTCTACCATCAATGCATGGTAATATCATATACTACTACTAAAGGAAAAAAATAAAAAACCAAGACTATGATTAAATTAATTAACCAAACTCTAATTTATTTTTTAATCATGATACTTGGGCAGATATAGCTAGTAAAGTAATGATTTGGCGAAATGATTGCAATTTACTAATTTATTAAGATGCTGAAAATAAAGAAAGAGAGAGAGGGGGGGGGGGGGGGGGGGGGGGGAGGGAGTATCTAGAAAGAAAAAGGTAGTTCATCTAAAAAATAAAATTACATGGAAGGGATAAAGTCGGGTCACCTTGAACAATAAGATTAATTAATTAATTATATTGTTTAAATTAGAAAAAGTTTATAGAAATAAAAGAAATTAGAACATACAAATAAATTAATTACAGAAAGATAAAGAGAAAGAGAAACGATATATGTATATGGACTAACCTTGGATTAATCCATGTCCATGTGGACATCTGGAATATGAGCAATCTTGTTCCAATCCTCACCTGTCTCTGTTATATCTCGTTGTTAAATGGGGACAATCTTCAATGTGCAACTGTTTTAGTGATGTGAAGTCTTGGATCCCTTCCCACAGGAATGTCAAGTTGGGACAATGCTTGATCCATCTATAGTGCGTTGAATGACACCAAAGAGTAATCTTGTGCCAGAGATGTCAGATTAGAATAGTTTTCTATTTGAAGGGATGAGATATCCATCGTATGGACGCCCAAATCTTGTGGAATACAATGGGCGAATTTCAAAAATTTCTCTACATCCTACTGGGAATCGAATTCCCTATTTTAGAAAAATCATATTTTTCAATGATCAATCTTGAACCAAGAACCGAACCAGATCTGAACAAAATAGTAGGAGAGGGATATACCTGATACAGAAAAATAATATCTCCCAATGAAGGTGTTCACGCCCAAGGAAGGATCTAAAGACTGCTTCCACTGAAAATGACGTAGCGCAGGATGGAGCAGAATCAACAGTGTTCTTCCCAAGAACCTAATTCTTCGCAAGAATTAGCAGAACGGCACGTGAGCACAGCTTCCTATCAGTCCCTTTAGAAGGAACTGATATCAAGATCCAATCTTGATTTCTCCAACTGAACTGGAGATCGAATTGGCAGGTGAGGCAACGGCAGGAGGAGGTGGCAAGAGAGAATTTTCGCAGATGTGCTGAATTCTCTCTTCTGTGATTTTAGCTCTGAAGATAGGTGGTAATCTTGTGTGTATAAAGGCTGCTGCCCCTTCCTCCTTTTATAACCTTAAAGGGATCAGCTCCTAATCCCATTAGGAGTTGCTGATCCAAATATGATTTGGATCAGAATTCCCTTTAAGTGATAAGGGTAGACCCTTATCTTATCTGCAGATTAGATCAGTCTTCTCCCAATCTCATTAGGAGGTTTCCAGATCTGAATCACATTATATATGGACTCTCTGAGTGGATAGGGTTAAGACCCTACCCTATCAGTTAATCCAAACTCAGAATTCGCCCCTTATTTAACTGATCAAATCAGTCCAGTTCGAAATGGGCTTTAGGCCCATTAAGGTTATGTGCTCACTTTGCCTTCCAAATTGCTGCCCAGTTGGGCTTCCTTGTATGGCATGGGACCCAAACATTGATCTACACATCAGCCACATGGGTTCAGCCCAGCCTTTGTTACAAGGCTTGGACGAATACATTGTTATGGACAGTGCACCCCCTGAAACCCATCACATGGGCTCTATGGGCCCAACACTTACCCTAAGTGGTCCTTAGGCCAAGCCACCTTGTAACACCCAAGGACTGTGGGCAGATGCAAGATTAGTCCATCAGGCATTACCCTCAATGGTCTTACATTTAACCTCTTAGCCCATAATGATCAAACATTGTCCGACAAGAGAGGACCTCTCCCTTGGCTGCAAGGAACAGTGCTACACTCTCTACTCACATGGATCCCGGGAATTAAAACCTTTTGCAAACGTTTGGAAACCATAATATATATACTTTTATATCTCATATAAAATATATTTTGCAAAACAAATCTCAACGATTGAAATCGGCTATCGGTAGTCTTGGTTTCCGTCAGAGAGAGTGCATCCCCAATCATTACCTTTGTCCGACAAAGGAGCCGATCCTGTCACTATGATCATCCACTCAGATGAATTCTCAGACTGTCCCAACATACCTAGGTTTTGACCCCCGCTAAGGATCTCATTGATTGGCATATCAAAGACAACCAAATCCGACACCTAGTGTAGTATCATAATCGAGTCTAGGGGTCAGGTGTAACTTTCCAGTTTTGCCCATCAATCTCCAAGGTCCAGGGCAATACTGGAAATCTGGTCTGATTCAAAGATTCAATTAATCTCACACTGCATGTGCCTTGGGTCTCACCCTAGCGGTTGAGACAGGCCACCCCAACATTTGGCAGCATACCAGTGACAGCCTTGGTAGGATAAATCTCCCCAGACTTATCCAACGGCTGTGAACATTCTAAACTAACACAAGTCTCATAAGTGTCAAGTTTAAGGGTATTACACAGAAACACACCACAGGAACATGAATCAAATATGTATTTTATTCATTTACAATAAATTCATAATATACATCATTCTGATTGAACCTAAGGGCATACAACTGTCTTAACACTATTGCCACTCGTTCAATCATCGTAATCCATGAAGGTAATCTTGTGCCAATAAATAGGGATTTCTTCCCTGTCTAGATATTTGTATTCAGAGGTAAGCATGAATATCACTCAAATTCTGCTGGGACGAAAAATCAAGGTGAAAAGGGGGTAATAATGAATAGTAGAGAAAAGAGCATTAGGCACTTTGTGTTTTATTGATTGCATGGTTTGACCTAGGTTTGGTAATCAGTTAACTGTCATGACATGACATATTAATACGCCTTTCCTGATATTTCAATTCTCGAAACTAAATCAAGCGCTCGGATTGCTTCGTTGGATGGATTTATAATATCAATCTAGTACTAGTGTTGCAATACTTGGCCTTGCGTCTATTACGGGGGTAGGTATAATGAGAGATTTCGTCGGTGTCTATATCTGTTCTTTCTGATTCCAAGGTCTACAACAGATACAGGGTCGTGGTCCTAGCGTTTCTCTTTTATTTTTCAGCATAAGAAAATGCCAATTGGTTTTAATACGTGCCCACCCCTCAAACAATACCACACCATATATTGATCTCTTTGCTTCTTAGGTGCCATCTATGCATTTTGCTCGTACACACAATCAAAATACTGCTATGACGATATAACATTTGACTCTTTGCACTTTCTTAGCATTAATTCTTGGTTTGGCTACTTTGCTCATGACTTGGTTCAAAACAAACCCAAGTGTTAGAGGTTTCTATTTTCCGAAATTTGTTTTACTTATATCAGGTCGGCGATGTCACTCCAAATTTGCGTTAAGAGATCAAGGTCAAATTCTTGGAAGAGGTTTGGCTTCTTGCTCAATGATTTCTGTCTACTAATTTGATTTTTGGTGGTTGGATTCTTTACACCTTGCTAAATCCAACTTAATTTCAGCTACCTCGCTAGACCTTTTGATGAAGTAAAAATGGCATCGTATGAGGAACGATTCCATGCTATTGAAATTGCAGAAAAGATTCGAACTAATTTGCCATCGGGAAGTCCATCTTTTGTTAAATCCATGGTTCGGTTTCATGTGTATAGCTGCTTTTGGCTGGTGAGTTTTTGCTATATATATATATATATAATGTATGGTAAAAGTTTATTTTTGGATGGTACATGTGAGACTACTTTTACTAAATTGTTGCTTAAATCTGATATAATCATTAGGGTCTTCCGTCAAGTTTTTGCAAGAACCATCTTCCCACTAAGGAGCTGAAGATGGTATTGGAGGATGAGAAAGGCTCAGAGTATGACGCTATCTACATTGGAAGTAGATCAGGCCTTAGTGGTGGGTGGAGAGGTTTTGCATTGGATCATAAATTGGATGACGGAGATGCTTTGTCTTTGAATTGATTGAGCCAACAAGATTCAAGGCAAGACCCTATCAAATATATTCGTTCAAAAATGATTATGCTTGCCATTTGGTTTTTGCTCGGTTACTTTTCTTGAGTTACTTGGTAGCTTTCTTGGTTTAGTAGAACAGTGTATTGTCAAAAGGCAAAAACGTTATTCTCTGGAAAATAATAATGCATGGAATAAAATGATGTTGGTAACTTAACAACCATTGTAGTATTACATAAAAGTTTGTGGGTTATAGAAGAATTGAGTTACAAGAACAGTCCATGTCCTTGTAGAATGCTAAGATTTTCTTTATTGGAAGCTTTCCTACTGTTTCAATATTCATAAAACAATATTAAATAGATTCTCATCTATGGTTGTCCATTTTATTATCTCTGCTGTTTAATAGTTTTGTTTCAGTTATCAATAGGATTTTACTGGTTTTATTGTAGGTTTACATTGTGAAAGCCTCAAAGCAGCCGAAGCAAGAAAACACTGCAGAAATTGATAGAAAAGTTAATTCTAGAGTAGACTCAGCAAAGAATGCTGTGAAAGTAAATGAGAAAGTCTATTCTAAGGCAAAATATTCAAGAAACTTGAAGAAAGCCGAAGAAGTAGATGAGAATGGTGCACAATCTTCTCCCCAGAATTTCCAAAAGAAGTAGCAAAGAAAGTAGGATTTTTCAAGAGTGACAATGAATATGATTCTAGAAGGCTTCAGGCAGAAGACTGGTTAGAGGTTGCTGCAAGTGACAAAGATTCGAGTCCTCGGAGTCTCCAACAAGGTGGTCCTACAAGGCTCTTTAGGAAGAGAGGTCCTTGGACAAAGTTATTTAGAAAAAAAGCTTTTTAGGTAGTTTACTTGTTTTGATAAAAAAGAAGAAAGAAAAGCAAGAGTTTACTGATTTTTTATACCTACTGGTTGTAAAACCTTACATATTTCTTAACATGGTTGGCAACCATAGCAACTGTCTAATTCTGATATACTGCCTACAAAATCATATGATACCTTTGGATGTGATTGCCTGACCATTTTCTTATTGTTGAATATGAGGATGTTTGCGTGGTTTGGTTCAATTTGGAGAATATATTAGATCAAACCGATAAATTATAGTCTAGAATTTTCTTAGACCAAGTCAAAACCTGTCATTATAGAAATTTAAGTGGGTCAATCATTCGTTTTATCATGGTTTGGTCCAGTTTTTAATATGATTTGAGCCATTCTATTGGGCTTAACCCAATTAAAAAGCTGAATAACATATTGACACGTCTAAATTAAAATCCAATGATGGAAGGAGAAAATGACTAAAATACCCATTTTCTTATGTTTATTCCTTTTTTTTCCGCCAAATGGTGCTCCTCTTCGGCTCTTCCCAACATTACTGATACGAAAAAACAAAAAAGATAAATGGAGAAAATAATATTTCTTGATATTGAATTCAATAGGTTACAACCTATTTATAATAGAGCTAGGGATACAATCAGGAAACAAGGTTGGCGACATAAATTAGAATACAAAAAGGAAAGAATTAAGATATGTACAGCTAATTAGATTAGAAATATCTCTCATAGAATTAAGGAAATAATGATAGAATACTAATTTTGATAGAATACGTTAACATCCCCCCTCAAACTCAAAATAGTAATGCATCAGTCATCTGGAGTTTGCCAACTAGAACACGAAAGCGAAGAGGAGAGTGAGCTTTGGTAAATATATCTACAGACTGATCATGGGAAGGGACAGGAATAAGGCGAACAGTACCCTCGAGCACATGATGACGAATAAAGTGACAATCAGTCTCAATATGCTTAGTGCGCTCATGAAATACATCATTGTGGGCAATTTGTATGGCGCTACGATTGTCACAATAAAGAGGGGTTGCAGATGAATGAGTAATTCCCATGTCATGGAGTAACCATCGTAACCATAATAGCTCGGAGGTAGTGTCAGCAAGAACTCGATATTCAGCTTCAGTACTGGAACGAGAGACAACCGTTTGCTTATTACTACACCAAGATATAAGAGAATCTCCAAGAAAGAAACAATAACCAGTAGTGGAGCGTCTATCAGTAGGATCACCGGCCCAATCAACATCAGAATATGCGATCAAATGAAGAGAGAAATAACTGGAGTAGTGAAGTCTATGAAACAAAGTGCCCTTGACATAACGGATGATACGAAGCATAGTAGCATAATGAGTAGTGCGAGGGGCAGACATGAACTGACTCACAATATGGACAACATACGCAATATCAGGATGAGTAACAGTAAGGTATATAAGACTGCCAACTAGTTGCCGATATAAGGTGCAGTCACTAAGAGGAGTACCATCAGTGGTTGAAAAATGGGCATTAGGCTCAACCGGAGTGTTAACAGTCTTAGTATCAGTGAGTCCTACACGAGAAACAAAATCAGTGGTATACTTGGCCTGAGACAGATAATATTTATTGATATTGAATTCAATAGGCTACAACCTATTTATAATAGAGCTAGGGATACAATCAGGAAACAAGGTTGGCGACCTAAATTAGAATACAAAAAGGAAAGAAATAAGATATGTACAACTAATTAGATTAGAAATATCTCTCCCAGAATTAAGAAGATAATGATAGAATACTAATTTTGATAGAATACGCTAACAATTACAATGCTAACAGTGCTCTCAAATTTCCAGAGCTACTCTGCTTGAGATGAAGAAACAAAATTAAACCCACTAGAAGTTTGTTGCTGTAACAGCAGCTGCAGCCACTACCATGCCATTGCCACTTTGCCACAAATAGCAACCGTAGTAGTTGTGGAGGTAGCTATGGCGACAGCCCGAGCAGCTGAAGTGGTATGATTCACTAGGTCTTATAATTTTGTTAGAGAACATTGCATTGCTATCGTGATTCAAAGTTCCAAATGGCTTTAAGAGGATGTCTTGTGAGTATAGCAAGGCAAAGAAACAAAATACATGGTCTTTGGTTACAATTTTAGCATTTTGAGGTGAGATAAACATTGACTGACTGATTTAGTTGTGATTGTGAAGACAAGGAAAACACTTAGAGCGCTTAAAGGATTAATGAAGTAGCAAGCTTAACATTCCAAAGAAAGCAAAGATAAACCTCTTTTACATGCAAACTTTGGATCCAGTACAGGCTCGAATGTGCAATCAACGTATGAGGCTTTCACAAGAAAGGAGAAAATCTACCCTTAATAATAATAATGGGAATCACAACATTTTCAAGATATTGCAAAGAATAAATTAGCTTTTAAATATACTTATCTGAATTCTATTAAACTTTATGCCAAATAATAAAAATGCTTTGAGTGTCGAACATGCTCCTTTCTAAGTTGAGAGATAGAAGTAGCATTGCCGAGGATTGATATTGATGACTACCCACATATAACTAAGGAAATAATTGAACAAAAAGGAAGTTGCTTTAAAATGAGAGAGACCACTGATACCTTCTTTCATCATGTTGAAAGAAGCGACAAGCAGCTGTCCTCCATCTAACTTGTCTTCACCTCCACACTTGTACTCTAAGCACAAATGTTAAAAAAAAGTGCTCCTTACTACCATTTTCTATACCTTTTTGACTTTCTTTTATACCACTAAAACAAACACATGCACACCATTTACCCAATTTCTAATATGGGCCTTTGCATGTGAATCCCAACATAGGCTTTTTTTATTCGTTTTCTTTTCAAGTAGAAAGAGGCGTGCTATACTGAGAACACTCCCTTGTCATGACAGCAATGAGGTGCCCTCTGAAGCTGACATCTGTAAGAAGATTGGGAATTGGGACCTAGCTTCAAATTGGTTTCCCATAAAATTATTCGTTTATCATGTGGATGGACGGAAGTTACTAGTGGCTTTACAAGGTATTCAGATTGCAAATCAATTTGGTGTGGAGAATTTACTAATTGAAGGAGACTCTAAAGTTGTGAGTTGGTTAACAGATTCGAACTTTGCCATTTGGTGCAATGAGGACATCCTAAAGAAAGCTACCTAGTTAACAAGAACATGAATGTTAGCTTAGATTGGGTGGGCATATCAGCAAACACTTTGGCTGATTATCTTGTCAAACAAGCGGTTATGAGGGAACATCTGTACTGGGCTACTTTGTTATGTTCTTCTTCTAGTGCTTTGATATAATCTTTGCACTTTAAGGAAAGTCACACCTTGTGCCTCTCTCTAGGTTGCTTGTAAGTGCTCTCATCTTTTGTTGATAAAATTATCTTTCATTATCTGTGAGGGGGGAGGGGGGGAGGTGTAGCGAGGAACCTAAAGGAGGCGGTGACGTTTGAGTTTGTTTCTAACCTGAAATTCAACCTTAAGAAAAGCTTTGTAGCGGGCATCAACTTAGAGGAAGGGGAACAAACTCTGTTGCCGACATCTTATAGTGCTCCATAACTAGTTGGTCCTTGACCTACTTTGGCCTTTCTTTAGGAGCAAACCCTAGAGAAAACAGATTCTGGAATCCAGTTGTCAAAAGGTGTGCAAAGAAGCCGGCAGAAGTTATCACCCGTTTCCTTGGTCCCTTCTACATCTCAGGGAGAGCGGGAGCAGTGGCTTACAAATTAGACTTGCCGAGTACTGCCCGCCTCCACCCAGTATTTAATGTCTCGCTTCTCAAGCCTTGTCGAACAAATGCAGCCTTGGTGAAGCCACTATTACTTGAGTTTAGTAGTGAAGGGCAGCTGATTGTTGAGCCCACTGTCATCTCAGATATCCGCTGGATAAAGATTGGTCGCAAAGTGGTGAAGCAAGCCCTTATTCAGTGGACGAACCTGCCCACAGAAGATGCCACTTGGGAAGACTTCAGTAAGTTGCAGGAGCAGTTTCCCCATCTTGACCTTGAGGCCAAGGTCATTCTTAAGGGTGGGGGGATGATAGAACCTAAGTAGGTAATTCGCCATTGGGTCACTAGGCCCATGTAGGTCAGGAAAGCCAGGCCCATGTGGGTCGTGAGGTCCATGCAGCAGCAGGAGCGGCACATGCAAAGCATTGCAAGCCTCCCCTGCGATTCGTTTACAACCGCAGGCCACGTCTTAACCACCCACATGCATAAGCGTGTGGTCATGATGAGCTTATTAGGAGAAAAGCCTATATAAGGCCTACGGGTGGAACGGAATCAGCATAAAAAGCATAACCACTTAGTTTTCTCTCTTCTTCTTCTTCATCTTCTCTCTCCCTCTCGTAACTCTGTTTTTGGAGGAAAGAGCTCCCTCAAAGAAGCTTCGTCACTTAGAGCCTATCACTGGCTGCTAAGAAGAGAAATTATGTAACATTGGGCGGAATAATTACTTTGATCAAATACACTCTTGCCATCCTACCAATTTATATTTGTCAGTTTTTAGGATTCCTCAAAAGGAGACAAAAAAATTGAAAAAATCATGAGAGGTTTCCTTTGGGATCCGGGTGATGAATAGAAAGACCATTTGGTTAAATGAGAGGTTGTGTATGAAGGTGACTGAAAGAAAGGGATAGACTGTGGCACGAAGTCATTGCTAGCATATATGGGAGGTTAGGAAATGGTTGGGATGTAGGAGTATCTAACAGGGCTACACTGACCTCTCCGTGGAAAGCCATCCACTGCACCTTGTTTCTTTTACTTTGGTCTATCAGGTATGATGTTTGCTTTGGGATCTCTGTTAAATTTTGGGAGGATACATGGAGCGTCTCTTGTCCGTTGAAAGATCTTTTTTCTTCTTTGTATTTAGTCTCCATGTATAAAAGAGTGTGTTTCGAATTTTATTGTTCTTCTAGTACTCCCTATGGACCTCAATTGGGATTTTGCTTTCTGCAGAGGTCTAAGAGATAGTGTAATCTCAGCTTGCTCAGATCTGTTACAAATCCTTCAAAATGTTAGTTTGGACCTTGAGAAGTCTGAAAAGCATATTTGGGCTCCCCACCCTAAGGGTCTGTTCTCTTGTACCTCTTTGTTCAAGACTCTTTGCATTCCGTGGGATCATCCTTCTTTTCCCTTTAAAGAGTTCTGGTGTAGATCCATTCCACCTAAAGTGAGAGCTTTGTGTTGGGAAGTAGTACATGGGAAGTTTAACACCTTGGATATGTTACAAAAGAGAAGGCCTAATTAACCAAACTGATCGATTTGATTTTGGTTAACCAATATAAAAAACCAATGGTAATTGAACTGACCGATATATATATATATATATATATAATATTATTTATTATTTAAAATATAATATTATATATATTTCTAGCTTTTTATTATATATTTATATAAATTTTATAATATATTATAAATATAACAAAACTGAAAAACCAATGAACTAAATTGACGGTTAACCAAATCGATCAACCAGCTTCATTAGTTTTGATTACTGATTTTCCAAAAATTGATAATATTGATTTAGTTTTAAAAATAAGCCTACGGTTCGGTTGTGAGTACCTATAGCTGCAAGTTGGAGAATGAAACCAATTCTTCTCCGCCTTGTTCATCCCTCAAGCTTCGTTAATCCAAGGAGAAATTAGGAATTTTGAAAATTTGGAGTAGCATAATATCATATTTTGATTACGTTTCTGGTGGCAACCTTAACCGAAGATCATAGACTTTAGGGGAATTGGCTGCTATTAGTAGAATTCGCATGAGCGCGTCACAAAGTATATTCTACACGTGCTCCACAGCACAATCCAAGTATGTATTGATAACATCTTCCAATAGTAAGTATTAAAAATATTTATTTCCAATGCAATCTAAAATGTGCGGTACGCTGGGCACCTTATCAGAATTATTAGCAAAAAGCCAAAGCAAATATTTATTTCCAAGTCAAACATATGCTTTGATTACATCTGTATATAGCCGATAATGCGATGATTCAAAATGTTGCAAATATGGGTAGGTGGAAACCGGATTCAGTCGGTGCAAGTCTCCAATAAGGGCACCGATGACTCTTTGCGCGAGCCCTTTTCTGCCCCACTGGCCACTGCCGATTTTCCTGACATGATGTGAGATATTAAAAATAAAAAAGTATTAAAAGGACCACTTTAAAGAAAAAAAAAAATCACTTTTTCCACTACAACATAGTTTCACGAATTTGTCTTGGTTCCTTGTTAAAATTAGGATCCAATGTCCTTAAAACAACTGAGCTTGAGAAATAAACTAAAACGTTTAATATGATGCTGGTTACAATTGGATATGGACCTTTTTTTATCACATTGCTTTTGCTATGATTGGATACGGATTTTGTCTCATTCAAGATGGGGCTTGTTAATATATCAAAGGCTTTGGTTTCGTGAAACTATCACCAAGTTGGAGGATCTCTAATTCGTAGTAGAGACGTAGGATCAAATCCTGTTGCTATCAGAGTTTAGGGGGTCAAGAGGATGGGAATGGGTGGTTACCTCCATTGAAGCTGAATGACACTGAATGACACAAAGAAATCTATTTTGATAATTCAACACGGAATTTTTACTTTTAGGACTAATCATCTGGTTTTTGTGCTGCCTCCCTGCCTCAAGTAGAACCACCAATTGGGCATGTTGATTTCTCATTTTAGGTCACGACTACTCTCCATACGGTGCGCTGGGGGTGGATGATTGTGTTGAGGGTGTATGTGTCCAGGTGCTGTCCTCCGACAGGCTCTTGGTGAGAGGATTAGTCCTCTCGTGACTGTAAACAAGATGTACAGGTGCTTCCTTGAGCTCCAGGTTGATAGGAAGAGGCTTATCAGACTTTTCAAAGAGTGATTGAGAATGCCAATGTGATTATGGCTTATCAGACTTTTCAAAGATCCTCTCCTTGGCGATGTTTAGGTTTACCCAGAGAAAGGAACAATTGCACTTTCTGCCTGGGCTTTTACACTTGCCAACTTTGCCAAGATGTATGCTTCCAAGTTGGTGTAGATGAGGCAATGTGAAGGTTAAATCCAAAGAGTTTTCGGATAACTCTTAGCTCATCGATATCGTCTTTATAATCCTTATCACTGATAACTACTGTACAACGGTTCCTTATCTGATGTAAATATCCACTTCAAGCTCAATCACTTGTAAACCTATATAAGCAATACAATCTTCGCTCACTGTGTGTGCGATTTCTATTAATCTCTATATCTGAAATCAGTGTTTTCATGGCATCAGAGCTCCTGGTAGATCCAAGCTCAATTCTCATGGCCTCCAACAACAACACCAATATGTCCAGCAACATCCCCTTGGTAGCATCTGCATCAACCTTTGGTTTTTCGCTAAATCTCACTTCAATACCCAGTATAACTCAGCTACTCTCCATCAAACTCAATGGAGACAATTACAACATTTGGTGCACGTGCTCAGTTTTATCCTCTCCTCAACTCATGTGAATTGATGGGCTTGGAGGACGGATCTATCACTCCTCCACTAAGAGAGATCCTTGATCTGTTAGATAATACAAGAACGGTACAAAATCCGGCCTACTCTAACTAACATAGGTATGATCAATTAGTTCTCAGTTGGCTTATTTCCTCTTTGAGTGAAAGTGTTATTGCACAAGTAGTTGGCTTATCTACAGCTGCAGCAGTATGGAAATCCCTGGCCCGATCATATGACTCTCCTTTTCGGGCCCGTATTTTGCAACTTCAGCGTCAACTACAAACCATAAAAAAGGGTGCTCAATCAATAAATGAGTACATCCAGAATGTCAAATCCTTGGCTGAATGCCTTGCTACAGTTTTTGAACCTGCCGCAAAACAGGATCTCTTACTTTATCTTCTTGCTGGCCTCGGGCCAGAATATGAATCATTCATGACATCTATTACTACCCATATGAATGTTGATAATCTTTCTCTTGATGACCTTCATGGCCTTCTGATAAGTCATGAAATCCCTAGCCGATCATATGACTCTCCTTTTCGGGCCCGTATTTTGCAACTTCAGCGTCAACTACAGACCATAAAAAAGGGTGCTCAATCAATAAATGAGTACATCCAAAATGTCAAATCCTTGGCTAAATGCCTTGCTACAGTTTTTGAACCTGTCGCAAAACAGGATCTCTTACTTTATCTTCTTGCTGGCCTCGGGCCAGAATATGAATCATTCATGACATCTATTACTACCCATATGAATGTTGATGATCTTTCTATTGATGACCTTCATGGCCTTCTGATAAGTCATGAAATCTGGTTGAAGCAGAATCAAACCTCTGATTCATTGCTCTCAACTAATATGGTTGCCCTTCGACCATAGCAGCAGCAACGTCCACATCAGAATTAGTCCTTCTAGTCGCGTGGTGGATACAATCCTCGAGGAGGTTGTGGCAGTGGTGGTAGAGGTGGACGTTCTGGTTCCAATTCTCCTGGTACTTCCAATAATAATACACCAAAAGTTATTTGTCAGTTGTGCTTGAAGCCAGGACATGCAGTTTAGACTTGTCGTCGCCATTTTGACATCTCTTATACCAGTGAAATTGATGCATCTACTCCCATGCAAGCCTACTAAGCCTCTACTGCTTCTTCATCAAATGATCTTGCATGGTACCCTGATTTCGATGCGACAAATCACATGACTCCCGATGTCAATAATCTTCAATATCGCTCATTGTACTTGATACTGACCAAGTCCGTGTAGGAGATGGTACAAGTTTGAGTATTCAACATATCAATTCTTTGTGCTTCTCTCATAATATATAGTTCTACCTTTTATTTACACAATATTCTGCATGTTCCTGCTCTCTCTAAAAATTTATTATCCATTTCTTAGTTTACTCATGACAACAATGTGGTTTTTGAATTTCACCCCTCTTATTTTGTTGTGAAGTATCCTATGGGGATGGAGCTCCTTTGAGAACCTAGTGCACATGGTCTCTACCAGCTGCCTGCTTCTTTTTCCGTTCAAGATGCTCAGTCCTTTTCTTCCAATAAATCACCTCAGACATTTATTGGTGAAAGAGTGTCCCTGTCTAAGTGGCATGCTCATCTTGGGCATCCAACTTTGTCTATTGTTAAAAGAGTCCTTAGTTGTTATGGTTTGCCTTCTATTAATGAATATTTTACAATTTGTGAGTCATGTCAATTGGCCAAAAGTAAGCAATTACCTTTTCTTCGTTCTCCACATTGCTCTAAAGCACCGCTTGATCTCATTTTCTCTTATGTTTGGGGTCCCGTCCCTATGATTTCTCGCAATGGCTTTCGCTATTATATATGTTATATTCATTGATGACTATAGTTGTTTCTCTTAAGTGTATTTACTTACTCATAAATCTCAAGCTATTAATGCCTTTTTATAGTTCAAGAAACTTGCTGAGAATCAGTTCTCTTCTACCATTAAGGCTTTCCAAAGTGATTGGGGTGGGGAATATCGTGTCTTCACTAAACACTTAAGTGAGTTTGGCATCCAACATCGTCTCTCATGTTCTCACACCCACCAACAAAATGGGCGTGTTGAACAGAAGCACAGGCACCTAATGGAGACAACTCTTGCATTACTAGCCCATGCATCTCTTCCCCTCCATTTTTGGAATGATGCTACCCAAATCGCCACTTTTCTCATCAATCGTCTTCCCTCACCAATAAGCCATCATATTTCTCCCTTTCAAAGGCTCCTTGGCTCGGCTCCAGACTATTCCATTATGAAAGTCTTTGGTTGTCGTTGCTATCCTCTCCTCCGTCCTTATAATAAGCATAAATTGGATTGTCATTCCAAACCATGCATTTTTCTTGGCTATAGCCCACATCATAGAGGGTATAAGTGCTATCATACATCCTCTAACCGCTTGTTTATTTCTCGCCATGTCATCTTTGATGAAACAATGTTTCCCTATGCTCTCCCTCCTCCTCCCTCTTCCCCTCCTGCATGATCCACTGATACTTATGTTGCTATTCCACTCAAACCTCTTCCTCCTCTCACATCTGATTTTGGTTCAGATACTAATGGCTCTCATGAGTGTTTGTAGGAGTACTACTATGTCGCAGGAAAACATGACTGATGCCTCTTCTACCTCTCCTCTTCCTTTGGGTACTACTTCAGCTGCTAGCTCTCCATCATCATTTGATGCAAGATATTCACCACCACCACCACATGGCATGTGTTCCGTTCAGGAACTCCTAGATCATATTGCACCTGTTCTATCTCCACTACATTCTCACATATCTGTTTGCTCCAACCAGCATGCACTCTCCACTCGTCATCCCCTATCTAGTGCATTGCTTGCCAAACACACTGGTGCCCTCTCTGAACTCAGTTGTTTCTCTCAAACTAACAGATCTGTTGAATGGTGTAATGCCATGTCCACAAAATTTAACGCCTTATTGCACAATGGTACATGGTCTTTAGTACCTCCACCCTCTCATGGTAACATTATTAGGTGCAAATGGGTCTATAAAATTGAAAAGAAGGTTGATGGCTCCCTTGAACAGTACAAGGCTCGTTTGATAGCTAAAGGGTTTACTCAACAATCCAGTGTTGACTTCACTAATACTTTCAACCCGGTTGTGAAGCCCACCACCATCGGAACGATTCTTACCATTGCCCATTCTCATGGCTGGCCCATTTGCCAACTTGATGTTCAGAATATCTTTCTTCATGGCGAACTTCGTGAGAAGGTGTACATGTACCAGCCACCAGGTTTTGTGGACCCGGATCATCCCCACCATGTTTGTCGTCTTCACAAGGCTATCTATGGACTGAAATAGGCTCATCGGGCCTGGTTTTTTCACCTATACTCCTTGCTTCAGAAAGGGTTCACTACTTCTACATGTGATAGATCCCTGTTTATATTGCATAAGGATTTTGTCACCATTTTTGCCTTGGTTTATGTGGATGACATACTCCTTACATCCAACTCTCAATCAGCCATTGATCATTTGTTGGCCCAACTACAGCCCAACTACAGTCCACATGCCAATGGTGATCGTTTCTTCTTATTTCAACGGCGCTATATCCTCAACTTACTTGACAAGGATGAAGTGCTCGGCTCTAAGCCTATCTCCACACCAATTCCCCAAAATGCCTCCTAGTCGTCATCTGATGGTGTATCTCTTGATGACCCTACCTTGTATTGGAGCATTATTGGGTCACTGCAGTATGTGACATTAACACGACTAGACCTTTCATTTGCGATCAACAAGGTATGTCAGTTCTCCATCAACCCACCTTGATGCATTGGCAGGTTGTCAAATGGATCTTACGATACTTGAAGCACACCATTTCACTAAACCTTGTCATCAACCGCTCTTATCTTTCCTCTCTCACTGCCTTCACTGATGCCGATTGGGCTAGCTGCCGAGATGGCTGAAGATTTATAGGAGGTTTCTGTGTTTTACTTGGTGGTAATTTATTACCTTGGAGTGCCAAGAAGCAGCCGATGTTGGCTCGCTCCAACACCGAATCTGAGCTACAGGCGCTTGCGAATGTTGCTACAGAACTGATATGGCTTACCTCTTTTCTGAAGGAACTTCATGTTCTCTCTCTCATCGGCTCCCACCGTCTAGTGTGATAATGATTGCACCACGTACCTTGCTGCCAATCCCATGTTTAAAGCCCGCACAAAGCACATTGAAGTGCACTTCTACTTTCTTCGTGATATGGTCCTCAATCAACAGTTGGATGTTAGGTATATCAACTCTCATGATCAAGTGGCAGATATCTTCACCAAAGGGTTGTCCTCTTCCCGTTTCACTCAGTTGCATTTCAGGCTCAACCTTACCCCGTTGACCTTGCGGGGGGATGTAAAGGATAAATCTGAAGAGTTCTCGGATAACTCTTAGGCCATCGATATCTTATCCTTAGAATCCTTATCACTAATAACTATTGTACAACGATTCCTTATCTGATGTAAATATCTAGTTCAAACTCAATCACTTGTAAACCTATATAAGCAATACAATCTTCGCTCATTGTGTGTGCGATTTCTATTTAACTCTGTATCTGAAATCAGTGTTTTTAGGCAAAGACGATGAAGAGACTTTGGGGTGAAAACTTCTTCAACCCTGCTACCAAGAAGTGGACTAATAAGAACACTGGTTCTCTTACCTACAAGTGAGGTAGCTCCAACTACAAAAACCGTGAATGAAAATTTCCCTCATATTAGATTTTTAGTAGAGAAGGCAAATGAGAAACAAAATATAGAGATTGGTATCTCAGAAGGAAGAAACTCAAGAGATAAAAACCAATATAACCTGAAGGGGTAATTTGGGATTTAAAAAAGTTCACCCATTGATGATGTCATATACAAACGATTCTTCACAAATTGCTAACAAAGGAGAGGTATTTGTTTGAGGATGTCATCTTACAAGGGAAGTCCTAATCTATGTTGAAAAATGAGGGGAGGTAGAAATTTGAAGGGAGGTTTAAGTCTTTTATCTCTCTCTCTAAAGGAAACACGACAACCAAAATGTAGAATAACCTCGGCAATAGGTTGTATCTAAAACCTTAGGCTGTGTTTGTTTCTCGTATAAATGCAAATCGGCGTAAAATTCCACTGTCGGATCGCATTTGTTTTCAGTGAATGTAGACCGATATAAAACTCCAAATCCAATCTGTATTTTTACACGCTTTTTTTCAATGTAAGGTTTGTAAACCTTCTCATCGGTTGAGTTTTCCATTGATAATCGGCATTGAACTCCATTGATCTACATTGCAGCCTTCAGCAAAAAAGCTAATCAAGCAATTCAATTTAAATATACATAATATATAATTAAAATTTATAGAAAAAATATAAAAACCACCCCTCAAGTTTCACTTAACAAAAACCTCTCTTGAACTTTTTGCAAAAGTCAACGAAAAATTCTCTTCCATCACTAACTCAAATGGAAAACGTTTGACTGATGCATTTTTTCGAAATGCCCATTTTATCCTTTTGCATATGATTTTACATAAAAATTTACTTAAATAACCCTAAAAGAAACTTTAATTTGAATAACCCATTTATTGTCCTCTTTCAATCTCCCACCCCTGAAACTCCAGTGAAGAAAAGAGGAAGCATTCAGCTATGAGCAAATGAAACCTGGACGTTCAATCTGGCTTGCAAGGCATTTACAACAATTGCTATTACTATCGTCGAATTTAGAAAGCAAATGAAACCTGGATAACAAAAAGATCTTCTCACAACAACTGTGATTACAGCTGCGTTTATGTTATGCCGTTAATAAGAATCGAACTAACAAAAAGTAGATTGTGCCACCGTACTGCAGAGGTTCAATCTTTTTGACGCCAAAAGAGTTTATGTTCTGATCAAATTTAATAACTGATTTCTGCAAAATTCATTATCAAAATTTGGAAGTGAAGTGATTAAAATACCCCCTACCCCAAAAACAGTGATTAGAATACCCCCACCCCCAAGAAAAAAATGTGAAAAAGAAAACATACAAATAGAAAGAAAATGAAAACTAGTTAAAAGAGCCTGATCTAAGAAAATTCAATATAGCAAAGGTAAATAGCAAAAAATACATTTCACTGAAAGTAACTTCAAAATGAACTAGGAAAAAATAAGGCTACTTCAAACTGAAGTCCAGAAGGGAAGAAGACCAACCTGCTACAAGAGAACCTTTGTTCAACTCCATTCATGATAGCTTTAGTAGTTTTAGAGTGAGCCTCACTAACTTTGTGTCCCTTCTGGTAGTCCTTTGAAGTTTGAAGAACTGATATCCATTTCACAACCATGAACTTGGAACAGGGAGTCTAAGAATTCAAATTCATCACGCGAGCTCTTTTGTAGGTATAGCTGAACTTGTTGTGCATAGGATCAGCTTTTCTTTGGAAGATTCGCGATTTTGTGCATCTCTATGGTCAGGCAACCTTCCCAGCTTCAAATCAATAAGTTGAGGAGTCCCTACTATTAGATTCCACTATGGAAATTGAAAGGCTTTAACATAGCTCCTCTTCTCTAAATAATGCTTTCGGAATAACTACACAAGGAGAAGACTCTCTTTCACCTTTGGTCCTACCTCCCAAAAACCCGCCAATTTGGTTGTGAAGAAGTGGCTTCTTGGTGGCTGAAAGGAATCCCAATTCCATGAATCCCTGGTTCTCCACTCAAATCCAAGCATGGTACTTTCACAAGTGTTAGGGTTGTACATGGGTCGGTTCGGTTTGATTTCATTTATTTATGCCAACCGAACTGCTATTATAGGCTTGACTATTAAATCAATCGAAACCGATCAAAAAAGAGATAAAATTGATTGAAATTTTGTTTTACACATTAGTCGATTTAATTGTTAACCGAATAAGGGAGATGGATGTCTGTTCTTCCCAAGAAATTGTTTTGACCGTTTGTAATAATGATGGTACAGTATTGTTGGTCCTACTTTCAATTAAAAAGTTATCGACCAAAAGTATTTGTTATTCAAATTTAAATCAAGTAATTTATTTAATTAAGATTTTAGAGTTAAGAGCATCAATAGACCACTTTTTAATTGTGGCTTTTGGGTTTTACATTTTACTTAATGAGAGATTTAAGACGTGTTAATTGAGATGACAATAAGGGCATGTTCATTTGCTCTAAAGTATGACATCTGAAAGTGTAATAATTATATTAAGAGGTATATTGGTATTGATGAACTTTTCTTTCCTTTGAACTCTACAAATGCAAAGAATGTTATTCTGAATTCTGAATTTTGAAATTACCAAATATCCATTTTGACTCCATATATGAGAGTTTTTGTTCGTCTTTTTGGATGTATCATTGAAAAATAAAAAGTTGCATGATTGCACTTTAAAAGAAAACAAACAACCATTTTTCTCTTAAAGTTAGAAGATTCCTCTTAAGAGAAAAGAATTAAGAGGAAACAAACATGCGCTAAGTGGGGAGGAGAAGAGGTGTCAGACACGAGAGAGAAAATTAATCATGGGAAAAATTAAAATTTTTTGGGATATGTACCACAAATCCCACATTTGGCATCCCATGCTTTTTTTATGTAATTCTAGGTTTACAAAGATATATATCCACAACCAAACCAATTTATTGGTTTCTAGAATTTACAAACCAAAACCAACCAACTCTTTTATAAAACCGAATATTTTGGATCAAGTTGATTCAGTTTGATCGGTTCATAAAATTACATGAGCAGCGAACACTTTTCTACTTGCAAGTGCATCAAGGTGACTGCAATTTCCCTTATTCTTGACGGCCACACCACTCTACGCTACAGTGGCTGATTGGTTCTTCTTTTCTTGATTCAATAGAGCTTTGGGGGTAGGAGATGGAAAGAGATGAGGACAACAAATAAGTTATTCAAGTTAAATTTTCTTTTAAGGTTATTTTAGTAAAATTCAATCTCTAATCATATACAATAAGATAAAATGGATATTTTGAAAAACAAATAATGCATCAGTCAAATGTTTTTGTTGAGATCAGGGTAGGTTTTTGTAGAGGTTTTTATGTATTAGCCAAATTTATATCTTATCTATCGGTGAAGTTTGTTAAACAATTGTACCTTCACTAATTAGTCATAGAATCAAGTTTCACACAAGTTATTTTCAATTCATATTTCAGTTTATTTCATAAATAATATTCTGATTGGAATATATTCGAATCTAATATAAATCAATCAAATTTGGATCTGCCTACATCCGATTCCATCCGATCTTTTAGTGGCCCTAAATGGTACTACACGTAAGCTACTAATAAGTATTCAATTTAAACAAGATCCAAATAACCACCAGAGTACACATCCTACTCAAACTGTCAGTCACACTCCGAAGGATATTACTGAACAGGAGAAAAAGCCTACAAATGTATGTGGTAGAACATGTAATACGAACTGAGATGCCATCAAAATTTTCAAGAAACGTCCTGGATATTTTTAAGCAACAAGAATTTCTAAGCAGTTGCTGACAAAAAGCCTCTTCCCGGTTGACGATCCGCCAGAGGTCCATGGCAACCAAGAAGCTGCAATTTCAAAGAGACTTCATTAGTGTCTTGGACTTTTAAGTAGGTTCATGCATGGTTAGCAGAAAGAAAAATAATATTGGCAGAAAAACAGACCTTAGCGTTGACACCATCTGGCACGATTCGATTCTCTGACTTCCACTTCAGATAATCTGTACGACTGAATTTTGTGAAACCCCTGAAATACCAAAAAATAAGGCAAGTCATAATAGAAATTTCAATGATAACGCTAATACGAGTACCACCCATGCGAATGTAACCTAGTAAAAAATTGGGACTTGAGTTAATCGATTAGGCAGAGTTGCACCAGACCTTGGACGAAAAGCATGCTCTCAGGGGCTGCTTTTTAGGAAGGGAGACAGGAGCTTTAGTGCATGTTAAATTATCTCCCTCCCCTAGTTTAATCTACCATGTACTTTGAGAAAACAGGAATATGTAGGCCAGGTTTGGGCCCACAAAATCAAACCAGCAGTTTTTCTGATCATTACCGGAATATAAATTTTCTTCTTACCCTCTTTCGTCAGGAAATAAAAATAAAAATATTATTATTATATTTTAATAGGCTCAATCACAAGTCGAGCTTGAATAGCTCGTGATAGTCTGGGGAAATTTGAACCTGCACCAGAATTCTCTTCCTGACGAAAGAGGGTAAGAAGAAAATTTATATTCCGGTAATGATCAGAAAAACTGCTGGTTTGATTTTGTGGGCCCAAACCTGGCCTACATATTCCTGTTTTCTCAAAGTACATGGTAGATTAAACTAGGGGAGGGTAAAAATAATTTTTATAATTATTTTTTGTATGTAAAATAAAAAATTATATGTACAATTTGCAAGCTTTAACTTGCAAGCCAAGCCAAGCTTTTGAACCGAGCTCAAGCCAAGCCAAGCTTTAACTTGCAAGCTTTTGAACCGAGCCAAGCTCGAGCTCAAGTCTCTAGCTCGAATTGAGCTCGAGCTCAAGGTTGATCCTAACACTTTCTGTGAACCAAAGCTCGAATAACCAAAGCAGGTGCAAGAACTCATTTGATCTCTATGCACTTTACCATGTTTCATGCACCAATACCTGGCAAACTGGTTTATCATATACATAACATTAATGTAGGATAAACATATAGAATAAGCATTCACACAACAGTTTCACTACAAAAGGAGGTCCCCGTTTCCTGTCTTTCAAAGCAAAAAGGTGAAGCAGTTCTCATGAATATGCAAAACCAATAAATAATTATTAGGATAAACTAGACAATGGAGATAATCCAAGATATTGAAAAAGAACAAAGGAAAACCAGTGGATGATCAGGGTAGCAATAGCTGTTGGACAACAGAACACTAAAACCAGACCACCAGTCCAGAACAGTCTGATCCTTTGATGCCCACTTTTGTTTTTAATTTTTCTTCTTTTTTAAGGGTGAAAGGAGAATTTACATACAAATGTGGAAGTGCAGAAAACCGGGAAAAAAATGATCTGTATGTTCTTTTTTACTTGGTTTTTTTTGTTGATCAGATCACTTGAATTTTTTTTTATGAATAATCACTTGAATTTTTTTCATCAACAAGAAAAAGAACTTCTTTTAAGAAAGAAATCCTTGCCCAACAAAAACTAACGAGCAGGGCACAAAGAGATAGCATTTAGCTATTCAACCCCATGAACTGAAGAAACCTGAAGAAACCAGAAATAATATTAACACTCAGCACCCAGCTCAGGATATCCTCCATCCTTTGTAACCCCCAATTTTGCTAATGAATCTTGTAGGGAATTCTATAAACAATTTTAATTGATACACGCACATTTATTTATTTAAACTGACACCATTTAAGGGTCTGCAAGATGGACAAAATTTTCCATTACCTGGTTAGTCAAGAGATCAAGAGTATTAAGTGTTAGTCCAAGCCCTGTGATTTTTTTTCTTCCAAGCAAGGTTCAAAATATCGATACGCAGTAGTATCAATAGCTTTTTTTATTTTTTTTAGTTTTTTTCAAATCTGGTTCAGAGGGGCCGGTTTAAGAACTGTCCACCCCCTGAACCGGTTGAAACCCCAATACCACCTCTGTAGGGGTGTATCGGGAAGCTCCCAATACAATACGTATCAGCCAATACAGCCTGATACGTGTCAATACTTTGAACCTTGCTTCCAAGAATAATCAGGAAATCAACATCCCAAGATGTCTGGTACCAAGCTGATAATCTACCACTTATTCATCAGTTAATGCCATTTGAGTTTCTCTGCATAAACACTAAACAGGCATGGAGCACATTTGATGTTTGAATATGCCTGTTTATGCAGAACCACTGACATCACCAAACCATGGGAGTCTCATGGAGAAGGCCAATTGTTAGGAGTGCAACTTGGGTGGGCCCAACCCAAAAATTTACATGGCTTGAACCTGGGCCCAAAACCCTAAGTTTTTAAGATTTTCAGGCGCATAGCCCTTGGGTAGCTCCAGCCAGGGTTCAGAGTATCTATATGATACACCTACTTAAAGGGAGTTTTGAGAAATATTTTTTAATAAATGAAGTTTATATACTGTTATAGTTTTATAATATTTTGAAAAAGAAACTAAAAAAAATGTAAAGGCAGAAGGTTCATAGTACATCCCTCCCGCTGCATCGGGGGTGTATAGATACTTTGAAACTTGGCTCCAGCCTGTCCTGAACCTAGACTATCCCTACCATGGCCCATAGCCCTTAGGTAGCTCCAGCCAGGGTTCAGAGTATTTATACGATACACCTACTTAAAGGGAGTTTTGAGAAATATTTTTTAATAAATGAAGTTTATATACTGTTATAGTTTTATAATATTTTGAAAAAGAAACTAAAAAAAAATGTAAAGGCAGAAGGTTCATAGTACATCCCTCCCGCTGCATCGGGGGTGTAGATACTTTGAAACTTGGCTCCAGCCTGTCCTGAACCTAGACTATCCCTAGCATGGCCCATACCTGGCATGACAATATAGCAATCTAATGGTTTATATTACCGATGATAAATAGGTTTAGGGGCATTTTTTAACAAATTAAGCCCAATAAGCCTGTCTGAACCTACCTGACCAACCTAGCCCAACCCCCGTGTGCAAATATTTAGTTTGAGACGAGCCTTAGTTTAGTAGATAAGGCTTGGTCTCAGGCTTTGGTCCAGGCACAGGCCTTGGGCCCAATTCTTAGAGTTGGGCCTATGTTGACCATAAACTTGGACCAGTCTGCCCGACCGAATTGCAACCCTAACGATTGTAGAATCATCAAATTGACATTTCTACACTCTAGGGCCTTACAATAATGCTCCCTAGAAAGGTGACATATTGGTGAATTGAAAAAGGAGCTTAGCTTCTAAATGTTTTATTGTTTTTGCAAGAAAAAAAAACTATTGAAAAATATTTGCCTAGTCAGCATATGCTTTTATAAACACGTTTTTCAAACATTGAATAAAGGAGTTGTGTTCCTGATTGTGCCTCAAATGCAATGGCAACCAAATGCCCTGATACCACCAAAATCTAATTTAATCCAGGGATTTATGCATGTTGAAAGGAAATGCAACACTTAAGAGACGCAAATACAGTGCATTAAACAACTATGCAAAAAGAATGTATGCTTACCACTTCCTGCTGACAATGATCTTTTGGCGACCAGGGAACTTAAATTTGGCACGACGGAGGGCCTCTTGAGCATGACTGCTGTTGCTATCCTTGCAGCGAACAGACAGAAGGACTTGACCAATGGCCACTCTTGCACAAGTACCTTGTGGCTTCCCAAATGCACCCCTCATTCCAGTCTGGAGTCTATCAGCCCCAGCACATGAAAGCATTTTGTTGATCCGCAAAACATGGAAAGGATGCACCCTGACTCTCAAATGGAAAGCATCTTTGCCAGCATACTTTGTCATATACTTGTTGCATGCAATCCGAGCAGCTTCCAGAGCTTCACTTGAGACATTCTCCTTTTCCCAACTCACCAAGTGGACACAGAAGGGGAACTCATCTACTCCCTTCCTCTTCATTCCCACATCATATATCCTGATCTTTGGATCAGGAACACCACGACAATACCGTGACTTTGGGTATGGTTTGTTTTTTATCTGTCTATAACACCTTGCTGGTCCTATATGGGCAGAAATAAGCTAATTCAATCAATTTGCCATTACAAATATGCATTGCATTCAGAAACAAAATATTACTATATCTTTTTTCTGACTATTAATTAAAAAGACAAGTTCTTCCTCAGCATACACCTAGAAATTCTACTAAAGATCATTTAAATGGATTTTAATGTGAAGAAGAAATTAGATGGTAATATGATTTTTTTTCTAAGATAATGTTTAAGATGCATAGTGTGACTATATACTTAAAAACGAAAACGAAAAGGAAAAGGAAAAGGAAATAATACAATAGAAAAATAAACTTCATTCATAATTCAAGCATTGCAAATCTCCTAACTGTAACATAGGGCTCTTATAAAATATAGACTGACAAGAGGATAGAAAGATAGAAGACCAATCAATTATCAATGATAAAAGTCTTCAATTTATTGTGTAACATTAGTGCCAAAGGTTATTTTGATATAAATTATCAATGTGCAACAGTCAGGGTATCAAAACCTAGATCGCAAAGGTTATTTTGATATAAATATTGATAGATTATGCATGGAGATGGGTAGAACTAGGAATGATGATGGGGGTTCTATCAATACAAGCTAAACAAGGGAGTTTGGCATTAACAGTTAAAGAATATCTATCAGAGGATAAAGGTATCAACATAGGGTAACCCAGTGCACGAGGAGGCTCCCGCCAATGCAAGGTCTGGGGAGGAATAGATGTATGCAACCTTACCCCTGCAGACACAGAGAGGCTAGGGGTGATATTGGGTATTGTGTCATATCCTAAAGGCAACCAAGAAGAAATGCACTTGAGGAGATGAAGCAACCAAGAAGAAATGCACTTGAGGAGATGAATGGCTATAAGACAGATGAGAATCCTAAAACAGGTGCAAAATGAAGGGCAGACACTGCATGCAAAGCAGTGTTTTCATCTTAAGGATAGAACCTTTGATCAGGAAAAGGAGTTACAGAACCATACCAAATAGAAGGGATCCTGATGAAGTTGAGGGAGATTTTGGGATTAGATTGAAGAATGCTTAAAGCTAGCTTAATAAAAATAAGGTGTTGACAAAGATATTATGTTTAATAAAACTACAATTTCAGATAAAAAGGCAGAGATAAATATGATTATAGATAAAGAAATCCAAGTAGGAATTTGTATCTTATGATATTTTCTTCTTGCTATCAAAAAAATGTACCATATGTCCAAGGAAGAAACTAGGCCTATGCACTGGAATGGCCATTACCCAATGTTGGTTTGAGTCCCAACTATGTGGGGCTTTAGGAGGAGTGGACTGGATACAGTCCTAACCTTGGGCTTTTTTTTTTTTTGCACAAAGTAGCTCCTCTCAGACTCAAACCACCTTCTCATGCTTGAGAGCACAAGAGTTTACCATAGCAAGTAATGGTCCCTTTGGGACTCAAACCACCTTCTGTTGAGGGATGTGAAGTGTTCCACAAAAAATTAAAGAGATTGAAATCCAAATAAAAAGATTGGCATAGGAAGCAATTCGGAAGACTGGAGGAGTTAAAAGCCACTTTTGTCAACCCAAATTGAGGATTTAGATTGAAAGGAGTCTCAAAGGATTATTAGTGCACAGGAAAGAGAATTGAGATGGAAGTTGGAAGAAAGAATTAGAAGAGGTCATTTCGAGAGAGGAGATTTCTTTGAGACAAAAATCTAGGTATAAATGGATTTAAGGAGATGGGATAACCAAGTTCTTTAATGTTGTGGCCAATGGGAGAAGAACAAATTTTGTGGCTAAAAATGAAGTTGATGGAGTAGAAATTGATTCTCAAGAGGAGATGGCTAGTATTGATCAAAAGAAAAAAAGAGATGGCTAGTTGTTTTGTAGCCCATTTCAAACCAATTCTAAAAAGACCTCTGGAGAGTTGATTGAGAGTGGAGGATTTGGAGTGGCCAAGTTTAAATGATTCAGATGGGGATGGATGGAAAGAAACTTTAAAGAAGAGGAGATAAGACAAGTTGTCTTTTCCATGGATAGATCTAAGGCTCTTGGACCAAATGGCTTCACAACTTCTTTCATGATTGTAGAATGTCATTAAAGAAGACATCCCAAAGATTGAGAACAAACATGTCATTGGTTGTTTGAGCAATAAAGGCTTTGTTTGCAAGTTAGATATTGAGAAGGTCTACGACTTGGTAGATTGGAGATTTGGAGCTTCAAGTGTTAAGAAGGTGCGAGTTTGGGGATAAGTGGTGCAATTGGGTGAATGGAAGCCTAACTTCTTGTCATTATTTAGTTTTAGTTAATGGAGTGGTCAAGGATTTTTCCCCAACTTGTATAGGGTTAAGACAACGTAATCCACTCTCACCTTTCCTGTTTAAACTTGTGGGGGATGTGTTTAGTAAAATGATTTCTTAAGTGGATAGGGAGGATTTAATAAGTGGTTAGAGGATAGGCAAGAATAGTGTTCTGGTGACCCATCTTCAATTTGTCTATGAGGGGAGTGACCTTTGGATGGTGAAAAATCTTAAGAATCTTATAAACTCCTTTGAGTGTGCCTCCAATTTGACACTTAATTTTGAAAAATGTTGTGGTTGGAACCAATTTGGAGGATCTAGAGGTAGAGGCTATTGCAATTGCTTGGACCGTTCCACATCCCCTTGACTCTTCACCTAACTAGCTCTTCCTTTAGGTACTAAAGCCAAAAGATAGCCGCTTCTAGTATCCAATTGTGGAACAATTTGAAAAGAGACTGGCAACTTGGAAAAAGAATTACATCTCCTTGGGGGGTAGAGTGACCTTGATTAGGGCTACACATGCCAATCTTCTAATTTATCTCCTCCAGGTGTTAAGGATACCTCCAAGGCAAGTTAAGTTAGAAAAGATGATGAGAGACTTTTTGTTGAAAACGAAGAAGTAAAGAAGGATCATTTGCTTAGGTGGGAGATAGTTAGCAAAAGTAAGGAAAATATGGGTCTAGGATTAGGAAACCTAGTTCATAAGAATGAAGCTTTACTAGGGAAGTGGTTATGGGGATGGCCTTTGGAGAGAAAGGTTTTTTTATAAATTCTTTGGAGAGAGGTTGTGGCACAAGGTGGTGACTAGCATTCATGGCTAGAGAATGGTTGGAATGCTAAGGTATCTCAATGGGTGACTCTTACATACACATGGGATCCTTCTTCATTTCCTCATATTGGTATGATATGATGTCTACTTTGGAAATAATGTTCTTTTTTGAGAAAACATTTGGATGGACAACTAACCTCTTATAAACCATTTTCCCTCTCTTTTCTCTTTTCTCTTTTCCTTTAAAAAAAAGTTGATTTATAAGTTTCTTTGTTCTCTGATTCTTCCTTTGTCATTAAACTAGAATTTCGGTTTCCATGGAGGGTTACAGGATGACGAATTTGCTTGTGTTTCTAAATTGTTATTGTCACTTGAGTCTATTTTCTTGGATCCCGTCAAACTTGACTTAAGAGTCTAGACCCCTTTTCTAAAAAGTACCTTTACTTGCTCCTCTTTTTTTAAATCCCCTCGGCCCTACTTCTGTTCTTTGTAATTTGTAAAGCTTAGAATGAGGACTATTACCACTTATTCTTGTCCTTGGATGCAACTTTATGGAAATGGATCTCTATGCTGTTTGAATGTAGGTCGAACTTGCCATCTGATATTAGAATGCTGTTTAATCAGTCTTACCTTTGATTGGCACACAAAGAGGGAGAATTATATGGAAGTGTATCATAGCAACTCTTTTGTGGACCATTTGGGAAGAAAGGAATGTCAGAATCTTCTTAGGAAAGGAAAGAAGCTTTTATTGATAAAAAAAAAAAGGAAAGAAGCTTTTCTAAAGTTAAGGATTGTGTTCTAACAAGGGCAACTCAATGGATGAAAACCTTAAACCTTTTTGACACTTACTCCTTTGATGATCTTTGGAGGAGAATGGTTACCAGTGGCTAATACATCTATTAGGAAGAACAGAATTATGGTAGAGTGGATGTCACCTAGGGAGGATGTTATTAAGTTGAACTTTGATGGGAGTAGCCAAGGTAACCCAGGACCTTTGTGCATAGGAGTTCTAAGAAATAAGGGTAGTAGAATCATATCTTTTTTTTTCAGGCCCAATAGGATTGGGAGACCCTAAAGGGCTGAGATACTAGTTGTTGTACACAATGATTTAAAAGGTGTGCCTAGGTGCACAGGCAAGGCACATTTTGGGGTATGCACCTCGCCCAGGTCCTAAGTGCACCCCTTTCAAAAGGCACACGCTTGGTGCGCCTAATGCGCCTTACGCCTCAACTCAAGCATGTGCCTTTTTAAAATTTTGCGCTTTTTGCTTTTTGCTTTTTTTTTAGTCTAACGGCTGGGTCGGTGGCGGAGACCCCAAACCCCCGACCACGCCCCTTGAGGCAAGCTCGAATAAGTCTATGTTAGGGTCTAAAATTCTTATTTCTCACATAAAAAATAATGATTTTATAACTTTCATTGCCTTTTTAAGAAGATATTTTATTGCAATGAATGAATGAACAACATTAGCAAATAGGGGGTTCTCGGAGCTACAGTGAGCGAGCGACGCAGGCTTGCCTCAAAGCTTCAATGATTTTATAACTTTCATTGCCTTTTAAGAAGATATTTAAGTTTATATTTTTTAATAACATTATGTTTAATATTTTTTATTTTTTTTTTTTGCATTCTTTTAAAATTTTTTGGCATTTTTTTTAAATTTTCCGACTTTTTTATTTTTTTAGATTTTTTTTGTAATTTATGCCTTGCTTAAAAAGGTCTGTGCCTCGCCTTGTGCCTCAAGCGCAAATTGGCCCTTGTGCTTTTTTTGCGCCTTGCACTTTTAAACCACTAGTTGTACAAGGAATGCAACTTGGAAACCAGATAGGGATAGAGCATTTGCTTATTGAAGGTGATTCTCAGGTGGTTGTGGGGTGGTTGCTGAATCCAACTTTGTGGTTTGGAGCTATAGGGACCTCCTTTAAAAAGCTAAATGGCTAACAAGGAATATGACAGTTAGAGTTCAGTTGGTGGGCAGATCAGCAAATGTGATGGCTGATTCACTTTCTAAACAATGAGTTTCTCGGGATTCTTTATTTTGGGCTACATGTAATTCATGTTCCAATTGAGTTTGAGAATCTGTGATCAATCTTGAAGGAAGATCCGCATCTCGTGCCTTTCCTTGGGTTGCTTGTAATTCTTATCTATTTGGCTTATAAATTTTTATTCATTCATCAAAAAAACGGGGACAGTGGATCCCCCTTTTATTAATAGGATAACCAGTCTTATTTTTTACAGTATATAAAATGAAAATTCATTAACAAGAAAAAAGGAAAGAAAATACAACTTCACAAGCACAGCCCCACATGAAACCCTTTTCAAATCTCATCATCCCCTACGGCCCTACTGATACCTAAGCCCAACAGAAAGTAGTTAGAAAAACCTTGAACCTTGAGCCCACTCATCCCTTAAAACCTAATTCTTCATCAAAAAACACAAAAACACAACTCCCACCCTGCACGTTCTCCACGCAATCAGCATATTCACAATAAAATACATTTGCAATTAACCATTCTACCTTAATAATCTTCAACTTCTCATCTCTAAACCTTTCAATACATATTTCCTTTCTGTTAATTGGCCCCAAAGAATCAGTTTTAAGACTTCTTATCCTCTCCTGTTCTAGTTCAGAATAAGTACATTTGCTAGCACGTTCCTCCCCTCCCACAAAGAATAACCCCAATTTCTTACCACCTATACTTCTTTATCGATAACTACCCATTATTTTTTAACCATAACAGAATCTGCTAATTCAGGGAACTATGTTATTTATATTACAAAAATCCAAGAAAAAATGACTTCTTAAGATGGAAACTTAACCTCTATTCCCTATCATCCTGTCCCGCAAAAATATTAGCAAATAACCGTACAGAAAGTCACAAATATGCCAATTCAAGACCAACCTACAGGGCATCATTAACTACAAGTACGTATATTAAGATTCCAGTTTTCAATTAGAATCTCATAAGTTGTAGAACCTTGACGTAAGTTTAATGTGTCGACCTACAAAACTTGCAACATGCATCACCACAAACCAGTCATGCAGATCCACAAGCAGATATCGAGAGTTCAGGATTTCAGAGACTCCACGAGTTGTAAAACTTCCACGTATGGTATGATGTCTCTACCTACAAAAACCACAAGCAGATCTCTCTACCTCCCCACCTTTGACCTCTTTGGAAACACAATCTTCACCAAAGAGGCTATCAAGAAGTTGGTGAAACACAAGGAGATCTGTTCCTAGGACAAAAGAACGCTAATATCCATAGAAGAATCAAAATATATATAATTGGTTAGGAGCGGAGAATCATGAATATGCTATATCCTGAAGGAAGAGAGCCCTGATAGGTTAAAAATAAAACAACGGCTTCCATATCTAAGAACCTAATTCTTATAGATAGTTCACTTCGTACTCTATTCGAATCCGAGATAAATGATCACCTACAAAGAGGATAAAAGATTCGGAAAATCGACCAAGAGCCAATGGAAATTAAAACCCAAATTCGGCGAAGATGAGAAAAAGGAAGATCTGTAAGAATGGATTGAAAAAGTAGCCAAAAAAAAAGATGGTGGCATGATACTTACTTCTGCCCATGGTCAAATCTTCAGGTCGGTGAGGTTCTGCAACGAAAGCGAACAGCGAAAATAAAGCCCTAGTAAAGGGGCCTGTTGCCGTTATATATACGATCGAAGAGAGAGAGAGAGATGCGAAATGGCGGTCCGGATCTGCTACCAACTTGATGGCTACCAGTGCCGTCCCAACATGCAATGAGAGGTGCCGCGTGTCCAATAACACGCGCCCGACCTTCCCATGTGCGAGAGCAAAGAGATGGACGCTATCGTCCTTCCCGCCAGCTATCCTCTCCCCTGCCAAATCCCTTTTCTCCATTCCCGCTCGAAACCTCCAAATCCTAGACGCTTGATATGACTCTTCTCTGGCGACGAACGTATTCACGGACGACCATTAAGTATACTTTTGTATTTCGTCACATGGGATATATTATTTTTTTAAAAGTGCAATTTTACCTTTCATCTCTCTTCTTTTCCCTTCTTCTCCTTCTTCACCTTCTTCTTCAAGAGACCCATTGGCACCTCTTGCCAATCTGTCGATTAAAATCCTGAAGCTCCTATGTGGTGAAGAGAAAACGATGATTAACCCTCTTAATAACATAAAGAAAAATATGTTTACCTCTACTTAGAATCTGCAAGTTCTTTCGGAAGCTTTTTTGAGAAGAACTCCTTGTTTTGCTCCTTAGATTCGAATGCAAGTCAGGTTAACTAATCTACCAGCTTGCAGAGAGATGGAGAGGGAGAACGAAGAGGGGAAAGGGGTGGAGGAAGAAGAAGATCTGGGAGTTGCAGAGCTCCTTGTTTCACTGCTCTTCTCAAATTTTCAGCCACTCAAAGAAATGGAACTCTTCTAGGACCTGCAAATGCATCTCTGTCTTGACGATGAACAAAGAACTGTAGCTGCAACTTCTAGCAGCGGCGGCTCAAATGCATCTCTATTCTTTCGTTCTTCCTCTCCCTCTCTCTCTCTCTCTCTTGTCACAGTTGGTCCACCGCTGTTGCAACGAAAATGGGCGCAGCAGCGGTGAACCGACATTGAGGGGCCCGACAATTCAGAGAGAAGATTTAGATGCAGTTGTTACTTCTAATAGTTCTGACTTGTAGCTCGTTACCGACTTGCAGCTCGAGGATGATGTCTACAAAGAAGGGAATGGCAGTTTAAAAATCCTTCAGTTGTCTGGTTGCTGGATGTTCAATTACCATCAACATTAGTGGAGATTTTAGTTTAGGCAAGAATGCATCTATTGTGACGGAACATTTATTTTGAAAGCAAACAACGTGAGCCTACTTGGCGGTTCCAAAATCAATACTACAGCTTCGGTTGGAGCTCCCCTGCTCAAACAAGTGGCACTTCGTAAGGTATTGATGGGGCTGGTGGAGGGCATGGGGGCAGAGGCGCTTGCTGCTTAATAAATAAGTCTTCCAGATGATGTGTGGGGTGGCGATGCTTACTCTTGGTCATCACTCACAATTCCGTGGAGTTATGGTAGTAAGGGTGGCACAACTACCAAGGAGGACTATGGTGGTGCTGGTGGTGGGCGGATTAAGCTCAAGATAATTAAATAGGGGCAAGAGAGAGAGAGACAAAGATAGAGAGGGTTGTGTAGAGGGGTCTGCCATTGCTGCTACAGGTTGCAACAACAACAACAGTGATGAAACAGGGGCGAGAGGGAGAGGGAACAAAGGGGACGGAGAGAGAGATAGAGAGCATGTGGGGGGGTCCACCGTTGGTTGCTACAGGTTACAGCAGAGGCGGTGATGAAACAGGGGCGAGAGGGGCTTAGGCATCCAGGAAGATGAAGAAGAAATGAGCTCTCATGTAAGGGCTAAACGGGTATTTCAGCCTTGCCACAGTAATATTAATTTTTCAAAACAGTAGAGGTAGCATTAGACAATATTGGTATACTTAATCAATTAGCTAAATCATAAGGGTAATTTAAAAAATTTGCCCTTTTTTAAATTACCCTTATGGTTTAGTTAATTGATAAGTGTATTCTTGCTGTTTGAAAATTGACTAACACTAACTTTACTATTTTTGACAATTGATTAACTCTACCCTATTAATTTCCGTCAAAACTCACATACACGTGAGACCATGTGACTGTTTAAAATTCTTTTAAAACCTAATATCACCCCCTCCCTCATCCCCTTCCTGTCTTCTCTATTACCTCTCTCTATTTTTCTCTCTCTTACCTATGGTCGTCTAGGTGTAATCGTTCCGAGGAGCAAATCTAGTCCTCCTTCCAGATTCTTCAAAGGGTGATAACAAAAATCCATCAAGATGGTGAAGTTTACAGTACAGGAGCTTCACAGGATTATGGACCTGAAAGGCCGAAACACACCATCCCTAATGCGCTTGTGATTGCTCGTGTTGATCATGGGAAGTTTACACTCACCTATTCACTTGTGGTTGTAGCTAGTATCATTGCTCAGGAAGTTGCAGGAGATGTTCGGATGACATATACACGCAAAGATGAAGCAGAGCGTATCATTATTTGATGATTGATGATACGCTCTGCTTCATCAATAAAGAACTACTAGTATTTCTCTGTATTATTTGATGAATGATGAATCTATAAAGAACTACAAGGGTGAAAAGACAAGGGAATGAGTATCTTATAAACCTCATTGATTCCCCTAGGCATGTTGACTTATCATATGAGGTTACGACTTCTCTCTGTATTATTGAAACTAGAAATTTTAATTTAAACACAACCCTGAATTAATACCTTCCAGAGACCGGATTTAAGGCCAAATTTCTCCGTAATTTCCTCTGCAGAAGGTGGAGGGCTACAGAGATTCGGAAGAGGGCAGGTCGAAGTGTTGTCTACCTCATTGAAGCGTTCCAAATCAGCGGCAGAAAAACCCTCTCCTCTTCGACCACGGCCCATATGCACATGCTCACCATCCACGGTCCAATCATGCTGGCTCCTTCTAGTGTAGTCATCATAAAGTTCGCAGTAGCTGGGGAGAAGATGAGAAGGTGTCGCTGCTGTGCTGACCGAGAGATTCTGAGGAGGGCATTAGCGCCTCCGGTTCGTCGATTTAGTCAACCGCGTTGGTTGAATTTGCAACCAACACCGAGCCACCTCTGTTACGTGTCCATGGCCTGAAAATTTTAGCTGTATTGGTTTTCCATATCTCTGCTCAAGGCGTTACTAACTGAACATATGAATAGGAGATTCGAAACAGGGATGAAATATTTCTCGTTTGGATGGCGTTGTCTTGTGCAGGTAGTTCTAAAAGTTGATGGCTAATCGGAGATCACTTACTTGGTACGGGCTTTATTTGATCAATTGACCTCTAGCTGTAGATTTCTGTTAGCGTAGCCGCACGGCTGCACCCAAGGTCAACGTCCAGCCTGATTAATTGGACATTTTATGATGCTAGCGGCAATTACAGTGGTCCAGTATTACGATGCTCCGAGGGAGCTTCGTATTGCTTTTTTATGAGTTATGACTTCGGCTCGAACTGTTGTCCAAATGGTAGTTCCGTACTTGAGAGTTGAGACAAATGGTAGTTCAATACTTGAGAGTTGAGATTGTTAGAGAGTATTGTATGTCCTTAGTTTCAATCTGATTTGATGTATTTTTGACATTTACTATAAATAAATAAAGTATATTTTTTCGGTTTGTGTTAGTTTTAAATGTTCACAGCCATTGGATAAGTCTGGGGAGATTTATCCTACCAAGGCTGATACTGGTGTGCTGCCAAGTGTTGGGATGGTCTGTCTCGGCCACCAGGGTAAGACCCAAGGAAACCAAACTGCCGGCAGTTTATTTCAATCGTTAGAATTTTGCTTTTGCAAAATTTATATATATGATATATATTTAAGTATGGTTTCAAAATGTTTGCAAATGGTTTTAATTCCCGGGATCCATGAGAGTAGAGAGTGTAGTACTGTTCCTTGCAGCCGAGGGAGAGGTCCTCTCTTGTCGGGCAGTGCTTGATCATTATGAGTTGAGAGGTTAAGTGTAAGGCCATTTAGGATAATACCTGATGGACTAATCTTGTACCTGCCCACAGTCCCTGGGCTTTTATAAGATGGCTTGGCCTAGGGACCACTTAATGTAAGTGTTGGGCCCATAGGGTCCACGTGATGGGCTCAGGGGTTCACTGGGCTTCTCAGTGAATTTGGCTAGGCCTTGTAATAAAGGCTGGGCCGAACCCATGTGGCTGGTGTGTAGATCAATGCTTGGGTCCCACGCCATACAAAGAAGCCCAACTGGGCAGCAGATTGGAAACCAATTGAGCACTGATTACTTAATGGGCCAAAAGCCCATTTCGGACTAGGCTGATATGATACCCACTTATGGGGCAGATCTGAGATTAAATTGGGCCTTTAACCTAATCCACTCCAGGAGACCAAATTCGAATCAGATTTGAATATGGTAATCTCCTGATAAGAACAGGAATAAGCTAATCTAATCTGCAGATATGATTAAGATCATCCCCTATCTAGATGCTAATTTGGATTGGGATAACTCCTAATAGGATTAGGAGATTTCTTAATCAAGAAGAAAGAGGAGAAATCCTCAGAGGATTAACAGAATTCGAACCTAGGATTTTGAGCAAGAAAACTTACTGCGAATTGAGATAGGATCTCATACACTCCAGAGAGAAGATAAGCAATCTTCGCCATCTTCATCTCAGGAGTTCTCCTCCAGCCGCTGCCATTCTCTGAAAAGATTCGATCTTTGAAAAGAAATCAAGAAATCAGTTCTTGATATCAGTTTTGCAAAAGGAACTGAGAAGATTCGGTGCTTAGTGTTTCCAGAGAATTCTTGTGAAGGATTCAGTGTATAGAACGCACTTTGCTGGTTCCGTTCCATAGATTGCTATGTCATCTTCAGTAGGAGCGGATCTTGGTGTTCTCTTTGGGCGTGAACACCAACTTTGGGAGATACTACTTCTCTGGATCAGGTATAATTCCTCCCTTATCTTTTGGTTCAGATCTGGTTCGATTATGGTTCATGTAGGATCTTTGAATATTGTATTATAAATTTAGGGAATATGATTCCCAGTTTGAAGAAGGTAGGAAAATTTTTGAAATTCGCCCACCCATTCCACAATCTTTTTGGCATCCATACGATGGATCATTCTTTCAGAGACTTCGGTGCACTTGCATTTATGTTGGCCGATGTTGGGCTCTCAGCATACCTATAAGGTCCAAGGTTTTTAGCACCATGGAGATCTTAAATCCTAGAAGTATAAGACGTTACACCCCAAATGGTTTTGCCCCGAAATCTTTGTTTCTGTCATTTCTAGAACATCTTATGCTCAGAGATTTCTCATCTTTATAGATGTAGTTCATTATTAAGACGCAGAGAGAATGCTGCATCACTGTCACTGATATGGGTTCAAGTTTAACAGAAAGATTCCAAGCCAGTCATTGTTGGGTCTGGATCTACTACCAATGCCATCCCAACATGCTGCAAGGGCACTGAGTGCCGCGTGTCCAATAACACGCGCCCGACCTACCTACCCTACCCATGCATGAGAGGAGGCCGAATCTACTCCTCACACAGGGCGCCTCACATGCACATCCTACCATGCATTGGGAACATCTCCCGTACTTATTATTATGGCAGATGTTCCCAGTGCACGGTGGATGTGCATGTGAGGCGCCCAAGTGTGTGGAGCAGACCCCGTTCCGCATGAGAGGCTGAGAGCAATGAGACGGATGTCACGTTATCGTCCTTTCTTAGCAATCCTCTTCCCCCTCGGCCTCCCCAAGTCCCCAATCCGTTTTCATTTCATTTCTCTATTCCCGCTCAAAACCTCCAAACCCTTGAGTATGGACCTCTGCTATGACTTTCTCCGGCGACGAATGCCTTCACCGACAACTATTTCCACCGGTGATCAATCCCTTCCACATCTACATAAGTATTATGTTCAGTCTGCGTTGGTTTGTATTGGATTCTCTCCATCTTTGATGAATCATGAACTAGTATTCCATAAAAAATGAAATCGCTTTTCAAGCTACATCTTTTATTATAGGCACTAGAAATTTGGAATCATATTTAAATCAACAGCCTGGTCTGAATCTTGGACATGACTTACAATCATAAATAAATTAAAGGGAAAATTCTCGATTAGTAACATGTAATTTGGGCCTATTGCCACTTTAAAATGCAAGTATCTAAAATTTCAAAATGTGCTAATTTAGTACAACCGTTAATCAGTCATTAAGTGATATTTGAAAAAATACAAATGTCCTTCGAATGTCCTCTAATTTTCTTTATTAACCATCCAAAACACCGACAAAAAAGGAATAGTCCCAATTTTTTATGTTTGTCAACATCTCAATGGGCATTCTAGTGACCCCAACTTTCTTAAATAAAAGAGCCAAGGATTTGGGATTGTTCCTTTTTCGTCAACGTTTAGATGATAGATAAAGAAAATTAGATAACACTTGAAGGGTATTTGTGTCTTTTCAAATGCCACTTAATGGTTAGTTGACAATAAGTAAATTGGCATGTTTTGAAAGTTTGGGTACTGAATTGTCGCATTTTAAAGTTTTAGGACCAAAGTAGCAATAGGCCCAGAGTACAAGGTACCAATCAAGAATTTTCCCTGACTCAAAACTCACTGAAGCCCCTAGATGTATATACGTGATGAGGGTGGATTTGGTCCTCCAGTGAAATTGTGACACCTGGCACCTCATGCAAACCAAGTGCAGCCTCTTGACGACTAGGCAGCTCGGGCAGCTCGGCATAGGCAGCTCGGTACAGCTCGGGCAGCACGGCATAGGTAGCTCGGTACAGCTCGGGTAGCTTGGCATAGGCAGCTCGGCACCTTACAGGTATCTCGGCATAGGCAGCTCGCCACAGGCAGCTGGCCACTCCGCAGTCAGCCTGGCGTCTTACGAAGAGCTCGCCACTTAGGGGCAGCTCAGCACTTAGGGGCAGCTCGACGTATCGTAGGAGGATTTTCTGCCTGACAACTATACCTGACAGATTCGGAGACCTGCGCCCACGTCTCTCGCTAGGCGGCGCCGTGTTTGCCAATCCTGAGAGCTGTCCCTTGACTGGCAGAGCCATACTCTGTAGCAGTCGCCTGCACCCGCCACCTCAGCTCTGAGAGTAACGGCTGCGACAGTGCGATAGTAACGGTTACGCCTGACTTGACAGAGGTTGTTACACCTGATTTTACAGGACACCAATATATAAGGACTCCGACCCCCAAAGACAATGGGGAGAGAATGAAAAAATGGAGGTAATCCTTGCTCTCTAGCTCTCTCATTTCTCTCCAAGCTCCCTACAATCAGAATGCTAACTTAGGCATCGGAGAGTCCCCGCCGGGAAAATACCCCCGGGTCCTCTGATTCAGTTCTCGCAGGTCCCTCGGCTCCCGCCGCCTACAAAGGAGAGGAGATCACCTCATGCAGAGGGCTGTCGGGTTGCGCTACACCAGGGAGCTCCACCATCCCCTGAGTTACAGGTCGCCTAGGAGAAGGTCAAATGACGAGTCCACCAAGGTAGTTCACCATCAGGGAGCTCGTCACCAAGTAGCTCTCCACCAGGGAGCTCGTCACCAGGTAGCTCTCCACCAGGGAGCTCGTCACCAAGTAGCTCACCACCAGGGAGTTCGCCACCAAGTAGCTCATCACCAGGCAGTTTGTCACTAGGGAGCTCCACCATCCTCTGAGTCACAGGCCACCTGGGAGCAGGTCAAGTGACGAGGTACTTAGCAAAAAAATTGGTACATCTGAAAAAATTGGTACGTGACCAGAAACGATTACATCAATTGGTGTCGTCTGTGGGAACGCGCTACAAAAAGCTAAGTTCTCATCCTACAAAAGCTAAGTTCTCATCTTACAAAAGCTAAGTCCTCTTCTCCCAGAAAGCTAAGTCCTCACTTTTTAGAAATGAAGCTCTCGCTCTATAGTTTACATTTTTTATGAACTCAAAACCATGCAGGGAGCTAACAGACTAAGTAACTTTACCTTCAATTTGGATAAAGCCTCATCGGTCCTCTTTGCAAGGTCCCCCCTACAAAGATGAGCTCTTCGTGGCTTCCGCGGGAGTTGGCGGCCAACAAACTACATAGGCGCCCTTACCGGTCGAGCCTTCCAAGGCTAAGGGCTACACTACTGAACTGGCGGAGACCTCCTCACCTTACAGGCAGCTCGCCATTGGCAGGCAGCTCCCAAAGCCTAAGGAATTGGATCAACACTTACTAGCTCATCGACTTATGGGCCAAAAGAAAAAATCTACTCCCTTCGCTGAGTTACTCTCAGCTCGGGAGTGGGGGGCAAATGATGAGGGTGGATTTGGCCCTCTAGTGAAATTGTGACACCTGGCACCTCTTGCAAACCAAGTGCAGCCTCTTGACGACTGGGCAGCTCGGGCAGCTCGGCATAGGCAGCTCGGTACAGCTCAGGCAGCTCGGCACCTTATAGGTAGCTCGGCATAGGCAGCTGGCCACTCCGCAGGCAGCTTGACGTCTTACGAAGAGCTCGCCACTTAGGGGCAGCTTAGCACTTACAGGCAGCTCGGCACTTAGGGGCAGCTCGACGTATCGCAGGAAGATCTCTTGCCTGACAACTGTAGCTGACAGATCCGGAGACCTGCGCCCACGTCTCTCACTAGGCGGCGCCGTGCCTACCAATCCTGAGAGTTGTCCCTTGACTAGCAGAGCCGTACTCCGTAGCAACCGCCTGCACCCGCCACCTTAGCTCTGAGAGTAACGACTGCGGCAGAGAGACAAAGGCAGTTACGCCTGACTTGACAGAGGCTGTTATGCCTGATTTTACAAGACACCACTATATAAGGACTCCGACCCCCAAAGACAATGGGGAGAGAATGAAAAAATGGAGGTAATCCTTGCTCTCTAGCTCTCTCATTTCTCTCCAAGCTCCCTACAATCAGAATGCTAACTTAGGCATCGGAGAGTCCCCGCCGGGAAAATACCCCCGGGTCCTCTGATTCAGTTCTGCAGGTCCCTCGGCTCCCGCCGCCTACAAAGGAGAGGAGATCACCTCATGCAGAGGGCAGTCGGGTTGCGCTACACCAGGGAGCTCTACGATCCCCTGAGTTACAGGCCGCTTAGGAGCAGGTCAAATGACGAGTCCACCAAGGTAGTTCACCATTAGGGAGCTCGTCACCAAGTAGCTCTCCACCAGGGAGCTCGTCACCAGGTAGCTCTCCACTAGGGAGCTCGTCACCAAGTAGTTCGCCACCAAGTAGCTCATCACCAGGCAGTTTGTCACTAGGGAGCTCCACCATCCTCTGAGTCACAGGCCACCTGGGAGCAGGTCAAGTGACGAGGTACTTAGCCAAAAAATTGGTACATCTGAAAAAATTGGTACGTGACCAGAAACGGTTACATCAACAAGGTTAACGATGATGATATCACATTTGTGCTCCACATGCACATCTCAAGGTGTATTGGAAACATCTCTTGAAGTTGTCACTGGAAGATGTTCCCAATACACGGTTGAGAATAGTCATGGGGCATTTTGGGGTGCCCTTGGTGGGGCGCAGATGTGAAATCCTATCTTCATGGGTTGGCCCAAGCCCAATAGTTTAAACCCGGTCTGGCTCACAATATATGTATATTATAATATTACATATTTAACAATGCATAAAATTAAACAAAAGGAAATGGTCAAACAGGACTCATGGAATCGAACGATGATGATGATTATATGTTTTACTTGATATTGTGGCGCATGTAATAAATATTATATATTATAAATTATATCATATAAATACATATTAAATAGGGTTAAATATTTAAAGTATCCCTATGGTTTAATAAATAGACAAAAACTTATCCTAATGTTTTCAATAATAATTTAAAGACTCTTAAGTTTTTTGATAATGGACAAAATCCTCTCCTACCATTAGTGTACCATGTGATGCCATGTGACTTGTGTAATTTTTCTTAGTTCCAGAACTATCTTTTTTGCGCTTTATTGTACTTTAAATTTTCAAATAAAACCTAACAGTATGAAGAGGTTTCTTTAGGAAACTCAACACTTAGAAGTTGGTTGTGCTTATGTAGGTTGGAGGATTAGATCATTCTTGTTTATATTGCTTCATTTGGACTTGGGGACGATGGCTCTAAGAATAGAGATATTTGCTCTCATTTTTTTACCTTAGGCTATCCTCTGGAGTTTGAGCAAGATGGTGGTAACTAGTAAGGGATTGCCAGATGGTTATTGTAGGTGGACGTGAGATGATTTAATTTAGATGGCTTTTACACTTTAAGATGTTGGTATAGTATGCTACATTAAGCCAAAACTTTGATTTCCAAAGTAAGCAAGGGAGGAGCAAGGAGGAATGGGTACTTTTGTTTTCCTCATTGATGCTTCTTTGCTTGTAATTCACCCTCACAAAAAAATATTTGTTCTTTGGGCAGAGTGCAAGATCTTGTATTTTGTATTATTTTTTATGTATTTGCATTGTATATATTTCTATTTATACTTCTTTCAAAGAGTGCAAATACAAATATATATAAAATAATAAGGTTTAGCACTCTACAAATTTGTATTTGTACTCCTTCCAAACTGACCCTTAAATGCATGCAAACATCCTATTCAAGACTTCTTTTTCCAGGCTGCAATTCTACCGGATTATGTGTCTACCATCAGAGAGAATCCAAAACATTCGTTGCATTAGATAAAATTAAAATGAATGTCCATTGATTATCCTTAGCGAGAAGAAGAGCTTTCCAAATTGTTCTAGATCTTAATTTAGCCACCACTGATCGTTCATCGTGCCTCCTATACTACCTGTAGCCATAATAAAATTCTTATTGCAATCAAAAGTACAAAGGCTATAGTAATCTTGCCTAAGTTAGCAACACTCCTATCACATTGAATAACCATACTTTGACCTGAATCTCGTAATCTTTCATCTAATGAAATAAAGTTTCCAGCAAAATCACAATTTATATCATTTGACATGTTGTTTGTTAACTGAATTCAAAACCCAACCAGTTGATTTATTGGCATTATTAAAGAAATAATCATTACGACCTTTCCAAACAAAATACCAAGCGATAACTCAGTAACCCTGGTAAAATGTCAACATGTTTGTATTTGAAATAAAAAATTAACTAATGTGATAAAATTTCAATTAACATCGACGTATTCGCATTTCACAGGGAACCTGAGTTGTTCTACGACCACAGTTTACAGATAATGTGATACGATTTCAATTAACATCAACGTACGCATTTCCCCAGAATTGTTCTACGACCACAGTTTACATGCACTTTACCGGTAATGTTAACACCAGATTTCTTGTAGAGTTAGGCACGGGCTTTTACTTCGACACCAAGCCTGTGTGTTATGCCATGATCACCCCTACACTATAAGAAAATCATTATTTAGAGGAGTTTTCTATAATAGCATTTATTTAAGTGCTAAATGTTAGTTTTAGTGGAGATTTTAAGAATTGCCATTATATATGCAGAAAAATTGCTATTAAATATATTTTTTTAGTGGCTGATTTTAAATTGCCATAAAATGCATGTATAAAATGCCGCTATATCTTTGTTTTAAGTGACTTTTATAAACTTGCCATTAAAAACACTTTTAAAGCGCCACTAATGTAATTTTAGACTTTTAAGATATATCATTTTTTTGAACCATTGATTTGAATTAAAATCAATGGTTGAGAATGCAAATGAAAAATCTAATAATGAGAGGAAAGAAAAAAGGCAGGGATGCAATTTTCTTCCTCCCGCACGCATTTTCTCTCTACCCGCTCATTTTCATTCTAGAACGAACAAGAAGAACTCAATCGCACCTTAACTTCTCTTTGCCGATTCAACTCTCTCAGAGTCGAAGTCTACCACCACACTGATTCAACTCTCTCAAGGAAGAACTCAGTCTGCCGAGAACATGCATGCAACTATTCTTATGTATTTTGTTTAATGGGAAAACCTATGATATCCTAAAGACATGGTTCCATAAGAGCTTTAATTAATCAAAGCACCCTGTGAATTTTGATGAATACCACCTAATTGGTCAAGATCCGTGCAATCTGTGACCTTTATTTATAAGCAAATTGAGGACGAATATGATATTCCCAATTAAGTGGTGTCCATTTAAGTCCAATTCAAGTATTACTTTTTGGGTTATGTCTAGTTTATCTGATTACAATCTAAGTTGCGCTTTAGTGAAATTGGTCAATTTGATATGCTCTAGATATATTTGTATTATTTCTGTATCTTAATGGTAATTTTATTGCTTAATTATTATTTTCATAATATTTTTAGGTAAAATTATAAAAACTTCCTCTTATAACAATTATATAAACCACCATTGTGTTTTGACCTTAACAAAAGGTCTCTCCTATAGTTTTGAAAAAAAGGTGCAAATACATTATTACCCTTGGCTTTTTAGTAACAAAGACATTGAGGTTCCAAAACATCCTTATCATTATTGAGGCATTATCATACAAAATTTAAAGTTCAACTTTACCCTCCACTAATTTATTTTGCTAGATAACTTTTAAAGAGCAATTCTCCCTAATCTTTTTGGACAAAATAAGGTAAAAAGGCTGAAGTAAAGTAAAAGGAAGCAAATCTTTTTTTAAATATTTTAGCAACTTTACATGTGAATGGAGTTAGTTAAGGGTAAATTTGGTATTTAAAAAATGAATGCATTACATTAGCATTTTTATTTAGAATGCTAGCGAAAGAAAGGCATTTGCACTTTTTTTTCAAAACAATAGGAGAAGTTTTTGCCAAGGTCAAAACATATGGGAATTTCATAGGATTGTTAGAAAAGCTAAAGAGTTTTTTATAATTTTCCCTATTTTCAAGTGGAATTTAAATTGATTTTAAATTAACTATTTTTGTTAATTTTGTTCTTATTACTCCTTATTAAATTTAATTAACTATATTAAGTTTTTATTTTTTCAATAGAACTTATGTTGGTTTTAAATTAGTAAAAATTAATAATAATAATAATAATAATAATTAATGATTAATGATTATTTTTATACTATTTTAAGTATCTTACTAAATTATTTTTATTATTTTCATGTGGAATATAAATGGATTATAATTTTTATGATGTTTTATTCAATGTTTTTAACTTGTCACTGGCTCAAACAATTTAACCATTCAAACCATCACTCGACCCAATTTTTAATTTCAAGTTTTCGAAAATCCATCATGTTCGACTTAGGTGGGTCTTTTTTTGGGTGAAAGACTTGGGTGGTTGAACCATTGACCCCTTTGACCCAGTTATTAGGTCACATACTCACATGTTACAATATGCAATGTTTTGAAAACTTTTGAAGAATTTAACTTTGTGCTAAGTTATTTGATTGAGAGTAATCCTTTTTTTTTAATTTTGGATAACTTTTCATGATCTTTGTAGCTCCACCATATAAAAAACCTTATTTGTTGGTATCAAATTTTAATTTTTGGCTCTTATATTTATAAAAAAATTAAAAACAAATAAACCCTATATTCTACATATATAGATGGATAACATGCCATGGTTTGACTCGTCCAACCTGAATAGTTGAATTGCTGACCTGGGACCTAGAGGCAAAAACTATTCAGCCTCCAAGTCAATTTTTGAATGGAAATATATTATTTAGCCTAATAATATACCATTGAATATCTCCATTTGAATATAATTAATCGTTATTAATAATTAGAATTTAATGTAAATATATCTAAATATATGGTTTTCAAAATCGGATGGTTGAACTGGAAAAACCGGGAACTGGTCAAGTGACCGGTTCCGTTTTACCCTAGAACCGTTATTTCGCCAAAAACTGTTGATTTGGTGAGCAAACCGTTGACCTAGGCAGTCAAACCTTTCGAACCATCCAATGGTTTTGGCCATTTTTTATTTTTTTTTGTCAAAATGGGCCATCCTTTTGGTTCGAATGGTCGAACCATTCAACCCATGAACTAGACCCCTGACCAGTTCGTTGTCCAATTTGATTTTAAAAACCTTGTTGAAATGTATATAAAATTATATATTAGATATAGATAAAGTTAATAAATCTTAGGCAAGTTAATGGAGTAATGGAAATGAGAGAGAATTAGTGGAAGGATTGAATTAATGGAATAGTTAATGAGGAATGATAATTAAAAGAGTTAGGAAATAAGAGAGAGAGAGGTTGGCCATCGTTTAGCATTATTTAAGGTGCATCGAATGTATCTAGTAGGGTTCATTGCCTTTACTTCAAATATCATCTTCCATTCAATGTATTTAGTCTTACATTGAGTTCTGCTGTCTCTGATTTTAATATAAATATAATTAGATTTGACACTTAAAACTTTGTGAAAGTTCATTAAGTACTTACAAATTATCTAAACTTAAAGATTCAATCAAATTGACCAAGAACTTATAAGTGCAAGTTAATAATGATATGAAATCTTAAAGCCAAACCCAGCTGCCAAAATGGAGCAGTTGGAAGGAAGAGTCAACAGGAATGAACAGGGTTTTCATGCAAAGAAAATTGAAAGAAATGAAGAAATATGAGAAAATGACAAGGAAACAGATACGGGTTATTCTTTTAATAGCCAGTATATACTAGAAACGCAGGATGAAAAGATGAAATTACTTGCTGGGGAGAGTGATCCCCAGCCTTAGTCTTCACTCCTGTCACAGAGCATCCCATGAGTAGAGGTGTAAATTGGACTGGATTGTGAATCCACTTACAAATGGATTGGACCCAATCCAGTCCAAATCCAATCCAATCCATTAAAATGTAAATGGATTGGATTGGATCCAATTCAAACTAAATGAAATATCAAAAATTATATAAAAAACAGAACATATAAAAATTACAAAAATATATTAACATGAAGAAAATCTGAAAATTACAAAAATATACCCTTTTGGCATTGAAAAAGCACTTTTGTAAAAGTGCTTTGATAAGAAAGTACTTCATAAAAGTATTTTTACAAATGTACTTCCATGGAAGTGTTTTTACAAAAGTACTTTTATATAAGTGCTTTTGTAAAAGTACTTACAAAAGCACTTTTGTAAAAGTGCTTTCATCAAAGTGCTTTCATAAAAGTGCTTTCGTAAAAGTTCTTTCATAAAAGTGCTTTTAGATAAGTACTTACATAAAAGTTCTTTTGTAAAAGTGATTTCATAAAAGTAATTTTGTAAAAATGCTTCATTAAAAGTATTTTTTGTAAAAGTGCTTTCATAAAATTACTTTTATAAAAATGCTTTTGTAAAAGTGTTTTTGTAAATGTACTTTCTTAAAAGTGATTTTATACCAGTTTCAATTTTGATCGGTTTCAAATTGAACAAGGGTTTGGCCCCAAGATCAGATTATTGAAAATTTGGTTTAGATCCAATTCAGACCTATAAGAATTCGAATCAATTTATTTTGAATTGGCCCAGTTGAATAATTATAATGGATCGTTCAAATCCGATTTGATAAGGTTTGGATCAGATTGGATTCAATCCAAAACTGGTCCATTGACACCCCTATCCATGAGCAACCAAGCCTATAGACCCCATGGTACCATTTTGGACCAATCGTTTTCACGTGAACATCTTCAAATCCAGTCTTTGTGAACCACTCAATGTACCAAGAAAACAGTTTGAGGTGTTGGGAGATTTTGTAATGGTTTCTATTCATTTGGTGTATGTTGTACTTATTTAGTTATTTATTCTTTTAAGAAATTTGCAGCTAACCCCACATATTTGGGATAAGAGTAAGACTATTGACTAGAGTTGGTTGAGAATTATTGTCCACAAAACCTTGATCTGGTGTGATTTTGAGTTTCCTTGTTTATTTTATATGGAGAGTTGTCTACGAGGGGGTGGACCGTGGACATAAGACCTCAATAAATTTTATAGTTAAAAGAGAACGATGGACATGGACTCCATAAAAAAGGAACGACTTGGCATATCTTCATTCATGGTTTCAGAAAATTCTCATTGAATACGAATTCTGATATGAATACATTATCTCTTTACTGACATTGAAATTTTTAATCAGAATGGGGACTTGATTGACTTTCCCAATTAAGCAACGGTATATATACCAATAAAAGGAGCAATCACATGAGAACATTTATGTCAGCGAGGTCTGATGGTGGGTATGACGCCGCTGACAAGGTCACTGCCAGAAACATTAGAAGACAAATTCGGGTCTCTTGTGACACATGTCAGTGAAGATGGTGGTGCTGAAATACCAGAATTTGGATATGTACATTCTGACAGCATCGTATCAGACTCTGACAACATCTGAAGTATGCTTTCTAGCTTCCTGACTACCTCTGACATAGAAGGCCGAGCTTCTGGCTTATCCATACAACATTTGAGAGCTAAAACCACAAACTTTTCTATGCATTTAGAGGGATAAGAACCCATGCATTTGTCTAAGATTGAGTGCGTCATACCGGACTGATATGCCACATTAACCTGCAAACAATGAATATAGAATGATGTAACTTTTCTATGATGATGAAAGATGCAAAAATTGTGTATGTATTAATCTAAATAGGATTCAGTCCTCACACAACCGTTCTCATACTATGTTTATAGCCATTTGCAGTTTGTGCATTGAATAGCTAATAAACACCACAATCATAACCCCCTCCACTCCACAAAGTTGGTGGCAACAGGATTCGAATCCCTCTCTGCTGACTAACCAACTGAGCCACCCCACGGTTTGCAATGATAGAACATGTCTAAGCAACAGAAAATCTGTCCATCATGCAAAGATTAAAAAAAAAGACAACTAAACTGCTTGGTTTATATTGTCTTCCTAAATGGTAAATGACAGGACAGAATAATGTTAATGTAGTATGGTGTATGCATGGACCATCTGTTGATTAAACCAAATTGACCATTATTGTACCATATTTCAATGGGAAGTTGTCTAACACACAAATCAGAAAATTTTAACTAGGATTAATGGGTCGGTTATGCCCGACTGCCCTAACCAGATCAAATAGACTATGTTGGTTTTGGTTCCATGATTCTGTCCTGATTAATAATCAGGTCAGTTCTGGTTCTTGCTTGTTCCAAACTGATTATTTTGTTAAATATATAATGTTTTCTTAATTTTATTATAATTTTTATTAAATTTCATGTCTGAAATGGTAAATTTGATAGAAAATATTAGCTAAAAATGTTTAATTTATTAACATATAAACAATTTAGTATTTTTCTATCATTTTTATTAAGAATATGTAATCAAAACTTACGTTTTAAGCTATTATTTAAATAAATAAAAAATAGTTTTCAGAATAATCGGGTCTATCGGGTAAGACCCAACTATTAATCAGGATCGTGACAGTTTTCGGTATGGGACTTGACTATTAATTGGGGCATTTTTTTGTCCCGATTAATAATGGGTTCGGGACTGGTTCTACCTAGAACCAACCCATACCTGACCTGTTGACAGCCTTAAGGCTAAAGGTGGAGGCCAGGCATAAGCCTCAAAATATATATAATTTTTATGTCTCTATATATGGATGTATACATTAGTATACAACTATACATGTATGTGTTTGTATGTATGTATGTGTGTGTAAATTTTTAATTTTATGTATACATAAATACAATATAAAATTCATATATATTTAAGTAATATATATTTATTATATTTTTATGTATGTTGGAGTAAAATTTATTTCCATTATAGCTAATTTATATATTTTCTTTTTATTACATATATATTCTTTTTAACATGAATCCTATATTTTTTAGATTTTATTGTATTTTGTTTTATATTTGTTTATAACTTTCTCTACCTAAATTAAGTAATCTTTGTAATTAATTTATTCACATATTTATATATTTTATTTCTTTGTTTGTAACTTATTTACATTTTATGATTTAATTTATTTTTCATAATCAATTTATATATTTACTTATTTCTCTCTCTCTCTCTCTCTCATACACACACACACACATTTGTTTCAATATGAATCCCATGCTTTTGAAATTTTATTTTATACTTATAATATTTTTACTTAATCCATGTATATTATAATCTACTTTTCCATATAAAATAATTTTTAAATTTTTTAAATGCATACTTTTCAGATGGCTTGTAAGTTGTAAGTAGGGGTGCAACTTGGGCGGGTTGGGTCGAGTTGAAGGTCAACTTAAACCCAACCCTAAAGGTGCAAACTTTGGGCTCAAGCCTGGCCCAACCTGAGGTTAAGCCCAAGTTTATCAACTCAGACCCAAACCAAACTTAACCCAACACAACTTGGGTTGGGCTGGATTGAGTTAGTTGGGTTTGGGTGGGTTGGTTGAGGTCAAAAGAATTCATGTATATATTTTTACGTAGTCATCTTTTATCGGAGTTTATGACCCAATTTAAGAGTATAATTAATTGAAAATATGTAGAAATTTTATTTAAAAATATACCTATGCATAATACATACACATATACATAATTAGAAAACAGATATTTTTATATAAATATAAGGCACATATGTATGTATTTTTTCAGGTAGGCTTGGGCTACCTGAGGCCTCAGCCCAAGTTAGGGTTGGGCCCAAATTTTCTGGCCCAGGCCCAGCCCGCAGCCTAAAAAACTCAACCTCAACCCCATACAAAAATTCAGGTTGGATTGGGTCAGGCTCAGGTTGGACCCGCCCAAGTTACACCCCCTCTTGTAAGAGTGGATAAAGAGTTGAAATTTTGTTTTATTTATTTTATGATTTAAAAACCCATTGTCACGTGTAATGGGTGAACCTGAGAATGGTTGTAAGACATTCCTCAGTCCTTACATTGAGGAATGAAGAGGCACAGGTTCAAACCGTGGTAGGCATGCTCTCCATGATGTGTATCTGGGAGTGCTGATTTTTTAAAAACTTACTGGAAAAAACGCTCATTTAGATTAGGACCATACCAATAAATTATATGCATTTGGAAAATAAGTGCTTTTTCAGGAAACAAGGCTTTCAAAACTCAAGATTTGTCTTTTTTATCAAGCACTTTTTGAAGAAGGCTCATTGCGTTTCTGGCCTGTCTTGGCCCACTACGTAAATTTCAAAATACCTATATTACTTCCATTTGAAAGAAAGGCTTTTTCACCAAGTAGGATAAGCACTCCCTAACGACTACTAAGTCTTCTTTTACAGAACCTGGCCCCTAATATGCATTCCAAGTATATATATTAAGTATAGAAAAGAAAAGTGATTTTTGGATTAAACCCTAATATGTCATTCCAAGTACATGTATTAAGTATAGAAAAGAAAAGTGATTTTTGGATTAAAAAAAGATTTGAGAGATTTTTTAAATTGTCTTGTTTGTTTTTTGACCCACAGAATTAAAGTTTTATTAAACTATAACACGCCCAAATGAGGTGTGAAAATAAGGTGTTGAGAGAAGGTGGTTTTGGCTCCACTTTGCCTTGGTGCATATGCCTCAAGGCCAAAATTCAAAATCTCAATATGATACGCCCAATATTATAATATCTTATCTTTTTCATACTGATACACCTACTTAAAGTACTAGAAACCAAGTAACCCACAGCCTATGTATAATTTTCTCTAGGGGAATTCAGTACTTAGACCCTTCAATGCCATCTTGACACGGAACTGAACTGGATGCTTAATGTAATAGACCAATTTTATTTTTATCCGTGTCAAATTAAAAAAAAAAATTCTTATATCGTGTTGTATTATGACAAAATTTATAAGTGTAAGAATAATTAGTCTTTAACCAAATCAATGAATAAAAAACTTACCAATTACCTTGGTTTATGCTCATAACCTATGTATCTACAAAATTTTTTACCACAAACATATTATTAAAAATTAAAAAAATACGGGGAAATTTCCTAAAAAATGTATAAAATTGAACAGTATTATTATATTTTCATTTTTTACCAATCTGATTACTGTATCACAATATCTTTGAAGACTAATAAGTGTGCACATGCTTTGCACGTGAGAATCTTTGATGATGATGATGATAGGAAATAATATGTTTACTGAACTTTCTATAATATTTTTATATTTATGTCTATAAAAATTATTCATACTTGTTACACTTATTTTTGTTTAATATGATGAATATACAATAATAGAGATTTGCTTAAATGTTTTCTACAATATCTTTTTGTATTTTTTATACTTTTGCATGATTTTATCTTTTTAAATTTTTATTATCTTTTAATTATGACACCTAGGGTCAATACATTTGACCCAAAAGATTCTATTGTTAACTCGCCACCAAACAAGAAAACAAATCCAGTTTTGAGTTGGTTTTAAATTTGTCTTTTATTTCTATCATCATGTGCTACATTTTTTTCTTTAATATAACTAATTCATATAGGATTCAAAGAAAAAATGGGAGTTAATACCCAAAATATGAAACTTAACAAGGGAATTAAATGAGAAGAAATATAGTAGTTAAAATTACATTTTGTGCCCTCAACAATTAGAAAGGGGCTAAATTCAAAAACAAGGGTATTCTAGTCAAGAACAATATTTAATGAATGTTATTGAAAATTAATACCCTAAGTAAAGGAATTAATGCGAGGGATTTCAATGAAGAGAAAAGTGGTTGTTTAAATTACACTTCTATCCTTACAATTAGAGAGAGATGAAATAAAAAAATTGGGGTATTTTAGTCAAACAAAAGTTCCACACTATCACTCACACTTTTAATAATGTAGATTCTAAGAAACTTCTGCTTTTAATAATTAAAATAGGCCCAAACTCAAAATTAAAAAAAAAAACTAAAAAACAGTGCAAGGTTCAAAGTATCGTTAACCCCTTTCGGCATATCAAGGTGTATCGATATTTTGAACCTTGCTCACAGCCTTGCCTCAGCATCTTTTAAAACCAAGCCTAATCTGTTACAAATTGTTATTTTTAAGCCCTGAAATGCCATATTTTCTTGTCTTTTTTGTTTTTCTTTCTGAAAATTTTCTTAATGGAATTTGTTATATCCAATTATGATCCTTGTTATTTCAATTATAGACCAGTTAACTAGTGATCAATCATCAGGAAGAAAGGTATCTGTGTAGTAAAGCTGGAGAATTTCAAGTCGAAAACCAAATGGTTTATATTCATATAAACGCAAGGTGACTCCAGAAACTATAAATTACGAATGATCATTAAAAGAATGTCTAATAAGAAAGCTGAGTCTTAAGTATATAGGGAAGTACCTCACGAACAATATTTTTACCATGTGATATTGGTCGCATCCCTGTCAAGAGCTCAAGAAATACAACTCCAAGGCTGTAGACATCACTTTTATCTGTCAACTTATGCGTTAATAAGTACTCTGGATCAAGGTAGCCCTGCATGTTAGATGACATGTTGGAGTCAACAAACAAAAAAAGAACCGGTTTACTTCCACTCGTACATTTTTTATATCGGGCATCCTATTCATTTAAATCTGTCACCAGTCATCAGGCACAAACCAAATGACTCCCTATAGATGCTTCTCTCCCCTACTAAATTGGACTCCTTCAAGTCAACCCCCCAAAGTTGAGTTATTGGAAGTTCACATTTACTTAATGAAGTCTTTATACAAATTTAACAAAATATAACCTGAAACAGAATGAAAGAAATATTTTTATCCTGTCTTAGGATTCATGATATAAAGAAACAATGAATTAACATCCTATAAATAGATTGCAATTCACTGCATTTTTCGGGAAGATAATCTCTCCAAATAAATAAATAGAAAACAATAAAAAGTAAATATAAAAACACCCTCAACAAGAAAATGAACGCCTCTTATAAAAAATACCCTCATGACCACTTAACAAGAAAAAACCAGAAAAAGAAATCTAAAAACTAGTAGCAGTGGCTTTATTATTGAAGATGAAAGAGAATGATCGTGTCTTATAAGATCATAAAAGTCCATTAGAAAAATACTAACACCACTCATAACATTGTAAATATAAAAACACCCTCAATGACACCCTCGTAACACCACTCATAACATTGTATACAGGGTTAAATACTTAAACTACTCTTGTGGTTTCTGAGAAATACTCAAACCACCTTTCTGGTTTCTGAAATGACTTAAATACCCTTATTAAGTGATGTAACAAGACACATACTATCCCTCCCCGTTAGTGGTCCGCACATTCTGTTTGCATACAACATCAATTTCCCTGTTTATTATTTTGAAAACCCAATTTTGCCCTTTGGTGTTAACCATCTGTTCAAATAGTTGTAACATGTTACAACTCGAGTAGATAGCACTCAGCCCATACAAGGAGAGTAGGGCCTGGGTGAACAAAAGGCCCAACAAGGACCTGAAGCTCTATACATGCATGTTTGGACTTCCATAGTTTCATTGTCCAACTATATTCTAGAAGGCCACATGGGTCTAATTGATAGAATTTGCTATCAAGATGCATAAGAGAATCTGAAAACAGTTATTCAGGCACAAAGAACTCGCGGTTAGTTATGAAATTTATAAGATCTAAATTGTGTTAGACAATGTATGCTCTTAGCTCCAATCAGATTGATGTACATAAACATTTATCGGTAAATGGATAAAGTGTAATTTTGTTTTATGTTCAAATTGATGTGTTTTTGTGAATTACTCCTTAAATTAGACACTTGTGAGACTTTGTGTTAGTTTAGAATGTTCTCAACCATTGAATAGACTCTGGAAGTTTATCCAACAAGGTTGACATTGGTGTGCTGCTGAATTATTGGAGCAACTTGTCTCAGCTACTACGGTTAGACCCCAAGCATAGCTAGTGGGTGTTCGGAAGAAACACTGAACCTAGACCAATTTCCGGATATGCACTGAACCTTGGAGATAGATGTTATGGGCCCGGGCGTAGGATCTCGTCACGGGTCGGTCCACGGGGAGAACCTCTAATTTCCCCTTGCCCCTCCCATTGCGTGCTGACCCTATCGTGGCGACCTAAGGGGTGATTTGTCCAAGAGATCACCCTAACTCTCCTTTACTCTTCTCTTTGACTGAAATTCAGGATGCCTTTATTCAATAATAGTGGCTCCTTAAATAGGAGATTACAAGAGTCATGCGCTTAGGGAGACTCCTTGCTGAATAGGGCGACCTCCAACTCTATCTTGATAAGATAAGACTGATAAGATAAGATAAGTCTCTCTTAATCCTAATCTAATAAAATAATCTAATCTAATCAACTAACTTAATAAGATAAGATAACAAAATAGTCTAATCTAATCTGCTGAATGGATAAGACTGTTGCTGCCGAATTGGATAGGATGAGAACACCGGATCATTGCTGCTGCTGCTCCCAATACGCGTCACATCAATAGATGGGCAAAACTGAAAAGTTACACTTAACCCTAGACTTGATTATGATATTGCACTAGGTTTTGGATTAAATTGTCTTTGATATGCCAACTGGTGAGATCCATCATGGGTCAAATACCTAAGTATGTTGGGACAGTTTAGGAAATTACCTGAGTGGGCAATCATAGTGATGGGATCGGCCCCTTTGTCAGACAAAGTGAATATCAAGGTTTACACTCTCTTTGATGGAAACCTAAACCGTCGGCAGTAGATTTCAATTGTATTTGAAATCTGATTTGCGAAATGCATTTCTATTTTATAAAAAAAGTTTGCAAAAGGTTTTAATCTCGGGATCCATCTAAGAAGATAGTGCAACACTGCATTTTATAGTTAGGGAAGAGGTCATTCCCTATAGGCAGTGTTTTGATGATTATGGACCGAGAAGTTAGGTAATAAGAGACCATTACAGGGCAGACTACCTGATGAGCTTTATCTTACATAAGTCCATTATCCTTGGGTCTTCGTAGGGTGGTTGAATCCAATGATCATTTATGTGTAAATGTTGGGCTCAAAGGCCCCAAATTGAGCCCAAGCTGATTGGGAGGTTCACTACTCCTGAGCAGTGAATTTGGCCTAACCTCTTCCAGAGGTGGGGCCGAACCCTTATGGACTTGTGTGAGACCTTTGTGGGTCCCACGCCATACAATATTCAAGCCCAAATCGGTGTTTTAAAAGGCCCATTACTAAATATTAGTGTTTTAAAAGGCGTGTGAGGCGCTCCCAAAACACCCTAAGGCGTATGCCAAAGGCGCTGACACCTCTGAGGCGTACACCTCAGGTGCAACAGGCGTACGCCTTTTGCGCTTTTCTCATGAGGCGTACGCTTCTTGCGCCTCATGCACATCTGATATGAAAATACAAAAAAAAAAGGAAAGAAGAAAAAAAGGAAAGGAAAAGAAAAGAAAGGGAAAGGAAAGGAAAGGAAAGAGAAGAAAAAAAGAGAAAAGGAAAGGAAAGAAAAGTAAGGGAAGGGAAGAAAAGATAAGGGGAAAGAAAATGGTTTGCACCCTGTCCCTTCGGCTGGGCACCCCCCCGCCCCCTTTCGATGCAACCCAATTTGTATTTTTGAGTTAGGGGGGGTCTTGCTCCACTTCGGCGAGTCTTCTTAATATAAAAGATTTTTATTAAAATATAGAAAAAATGAGATCCCCCCTTCCTTTTCATCCTCCTCATAACCCACCTCCTTGTGTTCAGGAGGATTACGCCTCATGCCTCTAGGTAGTGGAATGCCTTGCGTCACGCCTCCGCGTTTTAAAACACTGCTACTAATATGATTAGTTAAGATATCACATGACAACTTAAGCTAGGGAGACAAATCAAAACCCTTCAATCAGATCGAGGAGGTGAATATCACAACTGCTCCTCTTGCTACACCACAATTAAATGGTGTATCAGAGAGAAGAAATTGGACCTTATTAGATATGGTCGGATCACTCCTCGTCCACTTAGAGTTACCCATATCCTTTTGCGGACACGCATCAGAGATTGCGATCTACATGCTGAACCGGGTTCCAACCAAGAAAATGTTTCCCTTGAAAAACACCTGAGTTGGGCAGTAACCCAACAAGTTGGTATCAGAGCTCACATTTAGAGATGCCAAAAAGTTGAATCACGACCATGGAGGAAAGAATGAATCATATTGAAGTTGAGCATGCACAAGGTGGCCAACAACCTCAAGGAGAGCAAGGAGACTCTCTTGGCAGTTGTGACTCAATGTGAGAAACTTCCACCTAACTCGAGTTGATATAGTAATAATGAAGGTTCAATCCAAGGGAACTTGTGTACCTTCAGATTAGCCATGTGAAGGCTTGCCAAATTAGGTTTTCCAATATACATAGTTTAGGACCCCATCCCTTGGAAAGGCTAAATGTTACTTTGAATGCATTGAAATACCCAGGCATTAACGTGTGCCTTATCACCTCCATCCATCCTAACATAGAGGCAGTTCTCTAGTTTTAGTGGTTCTGCCGGTCACGTCCACAAGTGACCTTGCCAAATTTTAGGGAAGCACTCTACATCCAATTTGGTCCATCAGGGCCCTTTCAAAGTTAAAGCGAGTGAGAACTGTTAAAGATACAACTACAAACCAGGTGCATGGTTGGGTAGAAAAAACCTTGTTAGGATTGGGGGACTAAGGGAAGACATCGGACAAAAGGTCAAGGCCATGCAACTAGCATTTGTCATGGTGGTGGTTGGCCTAGCCCATCAATATGAAGAAAAAAGGTATTGACTCAAGAAAGCTACTCAGCCTTAAGGCCCCATCCTTGAGAACTTACCACAAATAGAACCAACCTAGGTGAAGACCGCAATCAGACCAGGCCTACTAGTACCTCTAAGGCATCTCACATGGGCCAAAATGCAAGCATGATGGGAGTGCAACCTGTGTTACAATTATGATGATAAATTCAGGGCAGGTCATTAGTGCAAGGCCCAACCAGTGATTTAAAAGGTGCACCACCTCAAGCACGCCTAGGCATATACCTGAGGCACATTTTAGGGTATGCACCTTGCCTAGGTCTTAGATGTAATGCTTTCAAATGCGCCTTTTTGCTTTTTTTTGAACCTAGCTGTCGGACCGGGGGCTCCGACCACGCCCCTTGAGGCAAGCCCAAACAAGTCCATGTTAGGGTTTTAAATTCTTAATTCTCATATAAAAAATAATGATTTTATAATTTTAATTGCCTTTTAAGAAGATATTTTATTAGAATGAATGAATGAACAACATTAGCAAATGGGTGGGGAGGGGTTCTACTTTGCTCCAGTGGGGGGCATGGTACAAAGGTGACTCGTAGAATCAGGAATGCAATATGTTTTACATCACTTTATCTACTTTAAGTAATGCAATTGAGGAAAAAGAGAGATTGTAGGTTTTACATGCTTGAAAATGCTTTATATGTTTGATTTCATTTTTGTAGAGAAGATGGACCGAATGGCCCATAGGTTGTCTATCCTTTCATATGTTTATATTCTTTTGTGTAGTGGGCCTTATTCTGGGCCCATTCTTCCTATGTTATGTTCTTTTAATTTCTTGCCCAACTAAGGGCCTCTTTGTAAATTATTCAAGTTTAACTTAATAAAACAGTGTTATGGTGTAAGAGGAGAGATTAAGGTTCGAATCTCTCTCTCTCTAAACCATTATTGCCGCCATCTTCTTCCTTAGAAGAAGTATTTTCTGATGTTTTCTTTTGATTCCTGCATCTATCCTAAACAGTCCTCTATTCTCAAGGACTGTTTTTCTTCTTGGTATTAGAGCAGGCCTAAACTTGGCTTGGGCTCTCATGTAGGTGTTGTCCAGCCGACTACATGAGAGTTGTTCTAGGGCTGGAAGCTTCAGCTTGAGTCGCCTGATTCTTGGAGGTCATTGGAGATTGAAGAAGGTGCCCAAAATTCAAATCTCTTGGAGTGGTCCGGTGACCAGGAAGAATCAGAGAAAACAGGTCGGCTTCTGATTTAGAGCTTTAATCAGAGATTGTAAGTTGTGCTCAGTAGTTTCTGGGTTGTTTTTACTGTTCTGAACTGTTGAAGTGTCCGAAGTTTCTTTGGAAACAGTACAACTATTCGGCTGTTCTTTTCGTCTGGTTTAGCCCAGAAAATTTTGGGTTGGTTTCATATTTTTTTTCTGGACTGTCAAGTAGCTGAAATACCTCAGGAATCAGTATTGCTGGTTATTGTTTCCCTTGCACTGTTTTTGGGCCCCTGTACGGACTGTTCTTTGGGCTGTTTTTATTTTTGACAGTGTGGTCTTCTCTACTGCCAACTGTGTGTTTGTAAAAAGGCCTCTTCACCAGTACGGACTGTTCTCTGCTCCTTTTGGGGTACTGTTTGGTCAATACCTGAATTTCTGTTTAGAAAAGGAGCCTGGACTGGGTGCTCAGTGTTTGGAGGTTTTCTGATTTTATTTCTTGAAGGCCGAACCAAGTTGGTTGGTGTCCCGTGTAGTCAACAAGGTGCTACTTCTGTTCTCAGATTTGTGATACTGCTGCTTTGAGGCAAGCTTAACACTGTCCTTATTCATCCTCATTCGGTGTTTTTGTTTTGAAATTGGCTGAAATCTTTTTTGAAGTGTTTAAAGAGTTGAACTCCTCAGAGATTGAAAACAAGAATATTGCTGAATTCGGACAGATTCTGGGAGCTTCTGTTGAATCTTTACTGACTGTAACCACAGTCAAGCTGGAAGGAACTAATTATCTGGCATGGTCACAATCGGTAAGGATTCATATCTGTAGTAGAGGAAAGCGGGGTTTTATCACCGGGAGCAAGAAGGCTCCCTCAAAAGATGATCCATCTTTATGAGAAGTGGATGCAAGAGAATTATAATGTTATTGAGTGGCTTGTGAACTCAATGCAACCACAGATTAGCCAACACTATTTGTGGATGAATTCAGCAAAGGAAATCTGGGATAGTGTTGCAGAAACCTATTCCCAAAAATTAAATGTGGCTAGAGCTTACAAGTTGAGAAGTGATGTGAAGAATTTAAGATAGGGGGAGAAACCTTTAGTTGTATACTTCTCAACACTGAAGTCTTTGTGTCAAGAAATAGACTTGATAGAAGCTGTAACCTGGGACACCACTAACGATGTAGAGACCTACAGGAAACAGGTTGAAAGAAACATGGTGTTTGAGTTCTTGACCGAACTTAACCCAGAGTATGATATTACAAAACAAAATATTTTATCCAAGGAGAATGTCTCACTGTCACAAGCATATTGCATTGGTAAGTAGTGAAGAGAGCAGAAGGATTGTCCAAGTTAAAAGGGCTGGTCTAAGTGATCACTTTGCTAATATGGGAGTGAAACCCAAAGGAGTTGCAAGGACTTCTAGTGGCTCAGGGAAGAAAGAGGTTGTATGTGAGTACTGTAAAAAGCCAAAACACACTAAAAACAAGTGCTGGAAATTACATCATGATCTTGTTCCTCTTCGATTTCAAAAAAAACATGATAGTAAAAGGACAAGGAGTGCTAATGCGGCTGCTGGTCCAGATTGTGACAAGTACCATACTGAAGAGATGACTGCTTGTGCACAGTTAGTAGCCATGAAAGCAGAATATGAGAAGTTTGCGAAGATGATCAGTCACCTAGAGGGTGTGACTTCTTCTTCCAACCCTTCAGGAAATTCAGCCTCTTCTGCATTTGCTCATTCAGGTATAAGGGCTTCTGCCAATCATGCACCCATTTCAGGTAATCTTAAGATCCCTTGGATTATTGATTCAGGTGTTTCTGATCATATGACTAACATTTCTACCTTGTTTGTTTCATATGATTTGCTCCCTGGACGTGACAAAATCACCCTAGCCAATCTTGCCTCTATCTCTGGCAAGGGAACCATCAAGGCTACAGATTCCTTGTTCCTATCTTCTGCCCTTCAAATACCTAGACTAAATACAAATTTGTTATCTGTAAGTAGTCTAACTAAGTCATTAAACTGTTGTGTACCCTTCTTTCCTTCCTACTGTGTTTTTCAGGATCTGGAGTCTCAAAAGGTGATTGGGAGTGGCCATGAAGCGAATGGAATATACATGCTTGATACTCCGGGACAGTGCCCTGAACAACCTGGAAATGTTGCTTTTGGGTCTATATCTTCAAAGTCTATCAGTCGAATTATGTTATGTCATTTTCGTTTGGGTCATCTTTCCTTTTCTGCATTGAGTCATTTATTCCCTGAACTGTTTAGGGGAATTAGTTTGTCTAGTCTTCATTGTGAATCTTGTGAGTTGTCAAAGCATTGTAGAAACAATTATCCTTTAAGTAATAAAAGGTCTTCTTCTCCTTTTAATATTGTGCACTCTGATGTGTGGGGGCCTTACCACTTACCCTCTATGGGTGGCTACAAATATTTTATCTTGTTCATTGATGATTTTTCTCGGTTTACTTGGATATTCCTGATGAAATCCCGTGATGAAGTTCCCAGACTTGTGCGACAATTCCATGAATTTGTCCCAACCCAGTTTGATACCAAGATTAAAATTTTCAGATCTGATAATGCAAAAGAATATATTGAAAAGAACTTATCCTGCTATCTCTCTGACATGGGGGTTATTCATCAAAGTTCCTGTGTTAGGACCCCTGAACAGAATGGAGTTGTTGAAAGGAAAAATAGGCATATTGTTGAAGTTGCAAGAAGTATCTTGTTTGCCTCACATGTTCCTACAAAATTTCGGGGTGATGTTCTCACTGCTACCTACCTTATAAACTATATGCCATCCAGGGTCTTGGGGTTTAAGTCTCATTTCAGTCTTCTTCATCTGGACAATGAGCTTTTTTCTATTCCTCTTCGTGTCTTTGGCTGCACTTGTTATGTACATATTCCCAGTGTCCAAAGACATAAATTTGAACCAAAAGCCCACAAGTGTATCTTCCTTGGTTATTCCCCCACACAGAAGGGTTACTGTTGCTTTGATCCAAAGACTGGTACTCGATATGTCACAATGGATGTCACCTTTGATGAGCTTTCTTCCTTTTATGGTTCCTCCATGGATGGACAATGCCCAAAGGGGAGGATTTGTCACAGGTCTTTGCTCTTCCTCTTCCTGTCCCGGTTGAGTCTCTTATTGAGTCTCTTTCTTCTTCAAATGAATCAAGGGAGGATCAATCATTCCACTCTCCCTGTCCCAGTGTTCCTCCCCCTTTACCTCCTCGTCCTCTCTTTAATCCCAAGATGTATCAAAGGCAGAGAACCAGAAATGAGCAGGTTGTTTCCCCTACAACACATGAGCCTCATGCATTTCCAGTTAAAGATGAGACAACAGGTACTGTTTCAGCCCCTTTGGAGCCATCCTTCCCTGACCTTGATATTCCCATTGCTGTTAGGAAAGGAAAACGGAAGTGTACTGCACATTGCATTTCCAAACACCTTTCTTATAGTCTGCTTTCTCCTTCATACTTTTCCTACCTCTCTTTTGTTGCCTCTAACCCTATTCCCAGGTCTGTGTCAGAAGCTCTTAATATTCCAGAATGGAGGGATGCTATGAGATCCAAAATTGATGCCCTGCACAAGAATGACACTTGGGAAGTGGTTGATTTGCCTGAAGGGAAGGATCCATTTGGTTGTAAGTGGGTCTTTACCATCAAATATCATGTTGATGGCACCATAGAGAGGTACAAGGCTAGGCTGGTTGCAAAAGGCTAAACACAGATATATGGGATTGATTATCTGGAGACCTTTGCACCTGTTGCCAAGATGACATCTGTGATAATTCTTCTATCTTTGGCTGCTCACTCTGACTGGCCACTTTATCAATTGGATGTAAAAAATGCATTTCTGAATGGAGAATTACAGGAGGAGGTTTATATGTCTCTTCCTCCAGGGATGTATGAAGCAGATATGAAAGGAAAGGTATGCAAGCTGAAGAAATCACTTTATGGACTAAAACAGTCCCCTAGAGCATGGTTTGAGAGGTTTAGATCTGCCCTTGTTAACTTTGGCTATGTACAAACACAGTCTGATCATACTCTCTTTGTGAAGAGGAGTAGACTCCTGGCAGTATACCTAATTGTGTATGTTGATGATATTGTTGTGACTGGTAATGATGTTTCAGGAATTTATGATCTCAAATCTTTCCTCCATACAGAGTTTGAGATTAAAGATCTAGGGGAATTGAGATACTTCCTTGGCATAGAAGTTGCTAGATCCAATGATGGGATTCTTATCTCCCAAAGGAAGTATGTTCTTGATTTGCTCTCTAAAACAGGGAAGATGGGTGCTAGACCAGTTGCTACTCCTATTGATATGAGTAATAAACTCTCTGCTTTAGATGGAACATTGTTAGAAGACAAAGGAGTCTTCCAGAGACTTCTTGGAAAACTTCTGTATCTATGCATGACTCGGCCAGACATTGCATATGCTATCAGTTGCATCAACCAATTCATGCATGCTCCCCGAAACACTCATATGGCAATAGCAGAGCGAATCCTGTGTTATTTAAAGGGCTCCCCAGGAAAAGGAATTCTGTTTGCCAAGCACGGCCATATGAAACTTGAAGCCTATACTGATGTTGACTGGGCTGGAAACATTGATGACAAAAGATCTACTTCTGGATATTGCAGCTTGGTGGCTGGTAATATTGTTTCTTGGAGAAGCAAGAAACAATTTGTTGTTGCTCGACCTTTAGCAGAAGCAGAATACAGAGCCATGGCACATGGAGTTTCTGAACTATTGTGGTTAAAATCATTGATGGAGGAACTGGGGATTGAGCATGACAAGCCAATGATGTTATACTGTGATAATCAGGCCGCCATCAACATTGCTCACAACCCAGTGCAACATGACAGAACTAAGCATATTGAAGTTAATAAACACTTCATTCGAGAAAGAGTGGCTTCGGGTGAAGTATGTCTTCCTTTCATCACCTTTGAAGGATAACTAGCAGATTTTCTCACTAAGGGCATTCCCAAGGCAAAACTTCAGCATGATACTGGCAAGCTTGGCATGATTGACATCTATGCTCAGCTTGAGGGGGAGTGTAGCGAAGATGGGCCGAATAGCCCATAGGTTGTCTATCCTTTCATATGTTTATATTCTTTTCTGTAGAAGGCCTTATTCTAGGCCCATTCTTCCTATGTTATGTTCTTTTAATTTCTTGCCCAACTAAGGGCCTCTTTGTAAATTATTCAAGTTTAACTTAATAAAACAGTGTTAGGGTGTAAGAGGAGAGATTAAGGTTCAAATCACTCTCTCTCTGAACCATTATTGCCGCCATCTTCTTCTTCATCTCCTCTTAGAAGAAGTATTTTCTGCTGTTTTCTTTTGATTCCTGCATCTATCCTAAATAGTCCTCTATTCTCAAGGATTGTTTTTCTTCTATTTTTAAATTTTCATTTGAATACACTTTACATGTTATGCTTAGCTTTTTTTCTTTATATATTTGTGTGCCTTTGCTTCAAAAAGGCATCCGGTTCGGGCACAAATTGCTCCTTGCACTTTGTTAGAATGCTCGAGTCAGGGGTATTTTGGTCATTCTGGTGTATCTTATTGAAAGTGAAATGTCTATTGTATCTGAGTTTAAGTTATGTGTCCCATTTTCTATGAGGGACAAAATTGTCTTTCTTGTAACTCAAGTTTTCATGAATAAAAGTCAAGTGGGTCGACTAGGACAGGACTTTTGTACATCCTCTCTTCCAGTCTGGCCGAATACTTTTCTCCTCTCCTTCTTTCTCTTTTCTTTCTTCTTTCTTCTTCTCTACTTTGACCTAGAAACAACTAGGGTTTATTCACATGGTATCAGAGCATTAAGGTCTGGTGTTCGTTTTTTTTCTTGCTGCTGTCTTTTTCCTGGGTTCGCCGCCAGCTTCACAGTAGGTTTCTTCATCCTACAGCTGATCTGATTGAAGACTCGATAAAGGGCTGAAAAGGAGTTGTCGTTTTGAGGGCCTGGAGGTGAGAATGCCTCTGGCCGGTGCTGTGGTGGTCGTTGAAGTGGTACACTAGACCCTCTATTCAGTGTACGAAGAGGGCTAGTCGTATACAGGAATGGACACTGCTGTCGTGTGTTCAGAAATGGACTGTGAATGCTGATTTTTTTTTTGTGTGCATCGAAAGTTAGTTGTGGTGGTGCTGGGTGAAACTGATACATATATCAGTCATGTTTTTTTTTTTGTGTTTTCTTGCTCACAGCAGTGGTGTGGTGTTGATTGTGTTGTGGTGGCTGGCATATCTATGTTTTTTTTTATGCTTAAAAGTGAACCCCTAGACCTTGTGTGTAATCAGTTCTGCAGTTTGCAGAACAAGTGTTCGATGAAATGACTGAGTAATTTCAGTAGTGGTGTGTTGGTGGTAAATGGTCCTGCAGTGTGCAGTCCAAGTGTTTGATGTGTTGACTGAATGATTTCAGCTTTAGAGTGTAGTGTGTAATGTGCAGTTGAAGAAAGTGGGTTGGTGGTATTGTAAGTGAGATAAGTCTTGTGACAAGTGTGAGATTGTGGTGTATATTCAAAGGAGACATAATTGAGATGGCTTCAACTGTAGTTGGGAATGACAACAAAACAGACATCATGCTCTCTTCAGATTATCTAAGTGTTCAAATGACATCCATCAAGTTGAATGGTGAGAACTATATACCATGGGCAAAATCTGTGGAGGTGTTCTTGAAGGCCAAGAGGAAAGTAAAACATGTGAGGGAAGAGAAACCTTCCTCTAATTCTCCTGGGTTCAGTGATTGAGAACAAGATGATGCACAAATAATGACATGGCTTTGAAACAGCATGGAACCAAAGATTAGTGTGAACTTCATATTCCTAGATACAGCCAAAGAGATCTGGGATCATGCTAAAAAGTTGTACTCTGGACAAGACAACACAACTAGGGTATATCAGTTATACCAAGAGTACTTCAATTTGAAGCAAGAAAGTCAAAGCTTAGAAGAGTATTATGCAAGTTTGAGAAACATCCGCAATGAGCTAAACGTGTATCACCCTCACACATCAGATGTCCAGATCCAACAGCAGCAATGTGAACAACTTGATGTGACTAGGTTTCTTGTGGGCTTGAAGGCTGAGTATGAGCCTGTCAGAGAACAGATATTGAGGGGACTAGCTCTCCCCTCACTTGAAGAAGTTTTTGCTCGTCTTAAGAGGACATCCATTGAGCCAGTGGAACATTCTTCCTTCTTTGATAGATCTGGTTTGGTAGTGACTAAAGGGAGTAGTCGTGGAAGTAGAAGTGGTGGTGGCAGCAGTGGCCCTCCAAGCAACCATGGTGGACACATGTTTAACCGGGCCAGTGGCCGGACTGGAGGCCATGATTCAGGGGGAGGCCGTGGAAAAGGAAGGGGTAATGCTCAGAGAAAATGTACACATTGTGGCTTAGAGGGGCACACAGTTAATTTCTGCTATGATTTGCGTGGTCCACCTAACACTTGGGCTAACCATGTTACATCTAAAAGTAGTAGCACAATTACTAAAAGCCAACAAACTGCACCAACCCCCTCCACACCCACTTGTGCTTCCGGGCAGGAAATGGTGAGTGTACCACGGGCAATATATGAGCAGTTCCTTCAAACATCTTAGCAGAACACAGCTACACTTGCCCATTCAGGTATGACTTGTTTAGCTTCCAAAGCCTCACCCTGGATCATTGATTTTGGCGCCTCGGACCATATGTCTGGGACTCCTGATGTATTTTCTTCCCTTTCTCGCACCTCCACATCTCAGACAGTTACACTTGCTAATGGTTCTACATCTCCTATTTGTGGTGTTGGTGATGTTGATCTCTCCTCATTGTCTTTAGCATCTGTTTTATATGTTCCTAAGTTCCCTTTTAACCTTATGTCTGTTAGTAGATTAACCAAGTCCCTTAATTGTTTTGTAACCTTCTATGCTTCTTCTTGTGTGTTTCAGGATCTCAAGACGGGGACGAAGATTGGTGGAGGGCATGAAGTCGGTGGTTTGTATTACCTTGATGGTGGTGGCCTTCCAGTGGCTTTTCAGTCGTCTCTTACTCCTCTCCAATGGCACTGCAGACTTGGTCATCCCTCTCTCAAGGCTTTGAAGCTGCTAGTTGCTTCCTTGAGTCATCTTTCATCATTAGATTGTGAGTCATGTCAGTTGGGAAAACATCATCGAGTCTCATTTAGTCCAAGAATTGATAGTCGTGTCTCAAGTCCTTTTGCTTTAGTTCATTTTGATGTATGGATCCAGTTAAAGTGGTGTCATACAATGGGTTTAAGTATTTTGTAATCTTTGTTGATGACTTTTCAAGGATGACATGGATCTATCTTATGAAAGACTATAGTGAATTGTTCTCTATTTTTCAGAAATTTCATGCTGAAATACGCACTCAGTTTGGTGTTGATATGAAAATACTTCACTCCGATAATGCCAAAGAATACATCTCCTCATCATTTCAGCAATACCTAGAACATCATGGAATAATTCATCAAACTTCTTGTGCCTACACCCCACAACAAAACGGTGTAGCTGAACGGAAAAATAGACATCTTCTTGAAACTGCTCGGTCCTTGATGATCAATATGCATGTCCCAAAGCACTTTTAGAGTGATGTTGTTCTTATATCCTGTTTTTTGATAAATCGGATGCCCATGTCAATCCTTGGAAGTCAATCTCCTTTCTCTGTATTGTTCCCCACTTTGTCTCCCTTTCCTCTCACCCCAAGAGTCTTTGGTTGTGTTTGTTTTGTTCAGCACTTGGGGCCTGGAGTAGACAAGCTAGATGCTCGGGCTACGAAGTGTAGTTTTCTTGGCTACTCAAGGACTCAGAAAGGGTACAAGTGTTATAACCCTAAGTTTCATAAATCGTTTGTGTGCCCGGATGTCACCTTCTTTGAATCAGTTCCTTTTTTCTCCAATGCCGGGGTCTCTTCTTCTCCCTCTATGGTTCCTCTTCCTGTTCTGGTTGTGGACCCCCTTCCCGTAACTCCCACTCCTACTGCAGATGCACATCATATGTCGGTTACTACAGAGAAGCCGCCAATTACTCAAGTGTATACTCGCAGAAGTGCCTCGGCTCCTACTCCACTTCAGCACCTGTCGATCCTGCTATTGCTCCTTCTCCCTCAGATCTTCATCTCCCTATTGCTTTGCGGAAAGGTAAACGTACTTATACTTCTCATCCCATTTCAGACTATGTTTCCACTGCTCACCTTTCTGCTTCCCATTGCAAGTTTATATCATTACTCTCTTCAGTTCCCATTCCCAAGACTGTACAGGAAGCCCTTGCCTCTCCAGGGTGGTGGCAAGCCATGGAAGAAGAACTCTCTGCTCTACAACATAATCATACGTGGGAACTCACTATCCTTCCTCCTGCTAAGCACACTGTTGGGTGTAAATGAGTCTATACAGTGAAGCATCTTCCCGATGGCAGTGTGGAACGATTGAAGGCACGGTTAGTGGCCAAGGGCTATTCTCAGTTATATGGTGTGGACTATATGGAGACATTCTCTCCTGTGGCTAAAATTGGTTCAGTTCGGGAGTTGATCTCATTGGCTACTATGTATGATTGGCCTCTCCTACAACTTGACATAAAAAATGCCTTCCTACATGGTGATCTTGTTGAGGAGGTGTATATGGAGCAACCACCAGGGTTTGTTGCTCAGGGAGAGGCTGGTAAGGTGTGCAGGCTCAAAAAAGCAATCTATGGACTGAAACAATCTCCACGTGCATGGTTCGGCAGGTTCAGTGAAGTGGTGAAGGCCTTTGGGATGAAACAGTGTCAAGTTGATCATTCTGTGTTTAGCTATAACTCGAAAGATGGAAAAACCTTGCTAGTCGTGTATGTGGATGATAGTCATAACTGGAAGTGATAGCAATGGAATTGACAGGCTGAAAAAATTCTTACAGGACCACTTCAATACGAAAGATCTGGGGAAGCTAAAGTATTTCTTAGGAATAGAAGTTGTGAGGTCAAAACAGGGAATCAACCTATGCCAGAGGAAATATGTTCTTGATCTACTTGAAGAAACAGGGTTGTTAGGTGCTAAACCAGCAGAGACTCCTATGGAACTCAATGCCAAGTTAAGTGTGGATGTAGGTGATGAGTTTGATGATCCTGGAAGATACAGAAGGTTCGTGGGAAAGTTGAACTACCTGACCATTACCCGACCAGATATATCATTTGCTGTGAGTGTGGTGAGTCAGTTTATGCAACATCCCCGGGTTCCTCACTGGGAATCTGTTCTGAGAATTGTTAGGTACCTAAAGGGTGCTCCAGGTCGTGGTCTGTTATACCAAAAAGGAGGACCTCTTGAGATAGTAGGGTACACAGATGCCGATTGGGCTGGCTCTATATCAGACAGGAGGTCAACCACAGGGTATTGTACCTTCTTGGGTGGCAATCTTGTAACTTGGAAGAGCAAGAAGCAAACAGTGGTGGCAAGAAGTAGTGCGGAGGCAGAGTACAGGGCTATGGCCCATACCACATGTGAACTAGTATGGCTGAAGAACCTACTACAGGAGATGGGTTTCTCAATTAACAAACCCATGAAACTATACTGTGATAACCAAGCTGTTGTTCACATCTCATCCAATCCGGTCTTCCATGAAAGAACTAAACATATTGAGGTGGATTGTCACTTTGTGAGAGAGAAAGTGATAAGTGGGGTAATAACTACATCTCATGTGAGCTCAAGAAATCAGTGGGCAGATATCTTCACAAAAGGATTGTCTCGGGCAAGAATAGATTACATTTGTAACAGGCTGGGACTATATGATATATACTCTCCAGCTTGAGGGGGAGTGTTAGAATGCTCGAGTCAAGGGTATTTTGGTCATTCTGGTGTATCTTATTGAAAGTGAAATGTCTATTGTATCTGAGTTTAAGTTATGTGTCCCATCTTCTATGAGGGACAAAATTGTCTTTCTTGTAACTCAAGTTTTCATGAATAAAAGTCAAGTGGGTCGACTAGGACAGGACTTTTGTACATCCTCTCTTCTAGTCTGGCCGAATACTTTTCTCCTCTCCTTCTTCTTTCTCTTTTCTTTCTTCTTTCTTCTTCTCTACTTTGACCTAGAAACAACTAGGGTTTATTCACACACTTTTAAAAGACTAGGCCCAACAAGCTTTTCTATTACATAATGAAGACCTTGAGGGAGAAGAGGACCACTAGAACTTAAGCCAACAGTTATGGAGGATTCAAGCAAGTTGATGCCAATAAGAAAAAGGCATAAAGTTGAAGATTAAGCAGATAATTCCTTGCATGTTGATGCCTATTGTTGAGGTTTTAGACAGATTTGTGCAGATTTATCAGTAGTTTTTGTTTATTTATTGTTTAGATAGGAAGTGGAGACCACAACACCCTTGATGGGTCCTTTTTCAGTTGTTCTTTTAAGTGTTTTATGCAGTTTTAGGTGTTAACCGCCCTATAAGGGTGCATTGGTCTTTGTACCCTTCTTTAAAATATAAATACTAGTGAAGAGGGCGTCTAGAACATACCTCTCTTTTCTCTCTCAAATCTCTTCTCTTTCTTTTCTTCTTCAAGAAATACCTTTTCTTTTACAGATTTTCTGATTCAGCAATTTTCTACTTGGTATCAGAGCAAGGCTAGGGTTTCTTGGAGTTCTTCCACGCAGTCCTAGATCAGCCAATTGCATGAGATAAAGAGCAGATCGGTCTACTTCAGACTACCCAGTTCTTGGATTTTTGGTCTTTGGTGTTTTACAGCCATCAAGAAGGTGATCTACGTTTTGGCATCAAAATCAGGAAGAACTGGTGGAGTGTGGGGAAGAGTCCCAGTTAAGTTGGACTCTTCAAGTTTGACCTGATCTTGGGCGCTTGGACCTTGTTAGACTTCTCTAGGTTTTTTATAAGGGCGGTTAAGTTTCTGGGAGTTTTTAGGCCATCTAGAGTGATCGATTCACTCTTCTCTTCGGTGGAAGATGATGAAAGAAGAGAGATTTCTCTCCAAATAGGGTTTTCTTCTTTCGAAAAGGTCAGCTACCCTTGTGTGTGAGATCAATTTGGTCTTGGAGGCCTTTTACCTATTTATTTCCTGTTTTTGAATTGTTTGAAGTTGAAATGGAGAGTTGGAGTACTAAGCAAAAGTCCACCGGTAACATGGGTTCGGGTGTTGGAGGTACTAATGATATCTTTTGGACTGGAATTATTACCATGGTGAAATTGGATGGTACAAATTATTTAGAATGGGCACAATCAGCCAAGATGGCCATTGGTGGTCTTGGGAAACTAGGGTACATCACTAGGGAGGAGAAGAAACTTGGTTACAGATTCCTCCAAGTGGGTATAGGAGAATTACATGGTGATGGCCTGGCTGTGTAATTCTATGTTACCTAACATTGGTAAAAACTTTTCGTGGGCTAATACTGCAAAGGAGATTTGGGATGGAGTGGTTGAAACCTATTCCCAGAAAAAATGTAGCTAGAGCCTATCAGTTAAGGAATTAAGTGATTAGTACAAAACAGGGAGATAAACCTCTTGACATGTATTTCTCCATGTTGAAAACACTTTGGCAGGAGATAGATCACTTAGAAACTATGATTTGGGAGAGTACAAAGGATGCAACATCCTATTAGAAGTTGGTAGAGAAGAATAGGGTTTTTGAGTTCTTGGCTAGCCTGAATCCTAAATTCGACATTGGTAGGCAACACATCCTTTCTAGAGAAAGTGCGACTCTTCCTCAAGCTTATGCCTTTGTTTTTGGAGAGGAGAGCTAGAGGAATGCCATTTTGAGACAGCCTGGGATTGATCAGTTAGGTATGATTAGTACAATCAAACCTAAGCCAAATGAAGACAGGGGGAGTAGTGAGACTAGGAGGGAGGATAAAAAGGACTTGGTGTGTGACTTTTGCAAGAAGACTAAGCATACCATACACACTTGTTAGAAGCTTCACCCACACCTCATACCAGCTCGGGTCAAGAACAATAAGGGAAATGCAAATGTGGCAATAGACTCTTCAGGACCTCTTACCCAAGCTGATTGAGAGTCCATTGCAGTAGCAACAGTTAGAACTGAATTAGAGAAGTATGGATAGCTTATGAATAAGAAGGATTCAGCCGGTTCTAGTTCTTCAAACGGGCAACAAAGTGTAGGAGCCAATCACACTACTTTTGTTCATATAGATAGTTCATATGCGGTTACAAGCTGTTTTACTCTGATTCTTCCTGGTCACCAGAAACTACCCCTTCCAAGATTTCAGTACTGTAGAGAACATTAATGTGGTCCCCACTATGTTATTTATGTGGTCCCCACTGTGTTCATTAGTTTATGATGGTAGTTAGTTTCAGTTAGCAGTTAATTCAGTTGGTAGTTATATTAGTTCCTTTTATTTCTTTTGCCATGTAAGTAGTAAGGGTAATTCAGCCCTTTCACCCTTTACTTGATTATTAATATAAATTGTAGAGCGGGGTGACAATCATGGTTAACACTCTCTTTCTGAATTCTTCTCTTTGTGTTCTCCTCTTCTTCTCTTCGTCTTCTTCTCTCCTCAATCTTTTTTCTTTGTTTATTTCACATTGTACCTAGGATTGATTGCAGTCCTATTCGACTACTAGTACTTTGGGCACCTCTGGCAATCTCCAACAACCTCCAAGAACCATGCGATTCAAGCTGAAACTTCCAGCCCTGAAAAGGTCTCATGTAGTCGGTTGGACGACCGTACATGAGAAACCCTAGACTGTTTAAGACCTGCTCTGATACCAAGTTGTCTATAACCCTACAAAGGACTCATAGTTAGAAATGACTTGTAGAAGATCTAAATCTGGCCAAGCTAATATAAGCCCTGACTCCACTCAATTGAAACAAGAATTCATTCTTCTCATCTCTCTCTCTAGAGACAGTTTTTTCCCTCAAAGAAACACCTAATCTGGGAAGCAACCCAACACAACAGTACACAACTCCATAATGACATGAACTGCAACAAAATCCTCATAACATAAGCACCCGCAATTAAGATACCATCGTTCAGAAGCAATGTTTTAAAAGCGCAAGGCACAAAAAAAGAACAAGGGCCAATTTGTGCCTGAGGTGCAAGGCGCAAGGCAAGGTGTGCGCCATTTTAAGCAAGGGCGCAAAATTACAAAAAAAAAAGCTAAAAAACTAAAAAAAAGTCAGAAAATTCAAAAAAAAATCAAAAAATATTAAACATAATGTAAAAAAAAATATAAACTTAAATTTTAAAATAAATGTTTTAAAAAACATATTATCTAAAATTAAAATACATAAACATAACATGTAAAGCGTATTCAAATGAAAATTTAAAAATAAAAGCAAACATATAAAGCATTTTCAAGCATGTAAAACCCACAATCTCGTTTTTTCCTTAATTGCATTGCTTCAAGTAGCTAATGTGATGTAAAACATATTTTATTCTTGATTCTATAAGTCGCCTTTGTACCACGCCCCTCGAGGCAAGCCCGAACAAGTCTATGTTAGGGTCTGAAATTCTTATTTCTCACATAAAAAAAAATGCTTTTATAACTTTCATTGCCTTTTAAGAAGATATTTTATTGCAATGAATGAATGAACAACATTAGCAAATAGGGTGTTCTCGGAGCTTTGGCGCTCGCTCACTGGAGCAGAATGGTTTTGAAAAGGGCAAAAGGGTAAAAGGGTCAAAAACCACTGTTTTGAAAATTTGAAGAATAAAAGGGCAAGAGGGTCTTTCAGTCCATTTTAATGGCCTAACATTCTGATAAGTATTTTTCAGAAACCACAGGGGTACTTATAAATCAATTAAGAAACAAAGGAATGGTTTAAGCATTTTTCAGAAACCCACAGGGGTAGTTTAAGTATTGAATCCTTGTATATAAAACTCTCTAAAGCCTACTAAAACTGAAGTGGCACATCTAAAATTTCTAGGACCATTAAACAACTTAAACCTAAGTGGACCCAAATACCAAAAAAGAAATGTATTCTACAAATTCCCTATTCTTAACTTCAAAAAGAATATCTCGTGGACTTTATTTGACCACATATATATTGATGAACAATTGATAGACAACAAAATATTGCAAAGTCAAAAGATATTTAAAGGGAATTCTCATAGCAAAGATTATTGAGAATGAATCTCCTAATGACTATGTTCATAGATTACCAAACAATGTTTATGTTTTAGAAGAGACAACATTACCGGGGTGCCCTTCACTATGGTGGAAATGTGACCAGGCATCATCCCTTCTTCATCTGGAACTGGTGCAAGTCGTGATAGTCCAAAATCAGCCACTTTTGCATTAAGCTTAGAGTCCAGAAGTATGTTGCTGGCTTTGATATCTCGATGGTATATAGGAGGGTTAGCTTCGGTATGGAGATAAAGGATTCCTCTGGCTGAACCTAATGCAATATGCAACCTCATACCAAAACTTAGGCGTTCTTTTGCTTTAACTGCCAATCACATTCTGTGGTTAGTGAAATTAAGTTCAAAAACTAATGCACACAAGCATTACACTACTACCAAAAGCTAAAAAGCTATCCACAAGTAAAATGCATATTGACAAATAAGAGTTACACAAGTTATAATAAATGTTTCAGTAGAGAAAATTTTATTAATTGGTAAAAAACCAAGTACTTTTTTAATTGGTAAAAAAGAAAAATTTATTATATGAAAAGAAAAGAGGAGGTACAAAATCATGCCAAAGAAGAAGCAAGACAGGAAAACCTCAATGGGCAGCGTAAGAACAAAATAACCAAACCTGACAAGAACAAGAAAGCAAATTAATTATCAAAAAAGAAAAAAGAACAAGAAAGCAAATTAGCTCCCATGAAGAAAAGACCCCAAGTATAACTCATACCTTCTTACCCATCCTGTAGCGAAGATGTCTGCTAGAGTCTTATCTATCCACATCGTTCATATGAATAAGATGTTCACCCTAAATTTCAAACATCTAGCTTCTCTAACAGGACGATGAAAAAAACAGAGACCATCAAAGAGCTATCTAAGCTAAAAATGATGTCTCGTTCTCCCTCCACCTTCTGTCAACAGAAACATCAACCTAACACCCTTGACAAGGGTCAGAATATCAGCCATGGAGAATCTCCCAACTGGATCAAACATATAAATGATGATCTCAACCCAAGATACCTAAAAGCCCCATTAACTCTACAGTTGTACCAGGATTCTGGAGCAAGAAACCATCAAAATTCAGTTTGGTTGCTCTTTTGGAAAGGGAGACCAGCTTTACATAAGTATTTCTATGTAGAATGAAGAGCTCAGGAAAGTAAATCATCCTCTAACAATATCATCAACTAAAGAACATCTGAATTTTTCTCAAGCCAGCTACTTGAATAATGACCAGATTAATAATAACCTCACAGGGCTGCACTTTTTCAGAGAAGATTCTGGCATTCATCTTCCCCCAAATACTCCATATAATTGCAGCATATATTCATACTACATAACATAGACAAAGTACCAGATGATATAAAGGTATTACTTCTTTCTGTATCAATAGTTAAGATAGGATCCACTCCCAGTCATTGACTCATGTGGTTTGTCTAGCATCAGATAGAAATACCAGATTAATAATTTGCCTTGTATCCATGATTCATCAATAATTTTGCAATTTCCATGGCTTCAACTTACATCATATAAAATTTTACTAAACTAAAACATTAGGAATTAGAAAGTAAGTATTCTGCAAGGCAGTAGCTAGTGCAATATAATGCAGGAAAAACATGAAATTGATGAAAAAGAAGTTACCACAAAGCCAATCTCGTAGTGTCCCATTAGGCATGAACTCATAAATCAACATCTGCACATGCACCAAATATATGATCAGATGTTCCAGTCCAAACTAGGAACCAGCAAAACCTTTAAAAGCATCAGAGCCTTCAGTCATGCTACACTAGGTAAATAAAAAACAGCATTCGTCCAAGTTCATATAAAATGTAAGGCATGCTTGGGAAAATTGAAGTTTTTGCAAGAAAACTTATATGCTCCTATTATATTGGGGAAGTTTAACAATATATATATATATATATATATATATATATTGGGGAAACTGAAGATCAATACTTGACAAAGTCTTGCGGCTCTTGCCCAAACTTTCAATCAGCCTCAGACTTATTCTAGAAGAAAGAAGGCCTTACAAGAGGCTTGATATGGCACGACGATGGTACTTGGTAGGGGTGAGCAAATGGGTGGGTTCTTCCTGCAACCGAATGGAACTGACCTCGAACCGGCCTTGAACTGACCCTACCCAATCTGTTACAGGGTAGGGTCTGGTTCCAAATTCTTGGAACCAACCCCCACCTAAGTAGGTTCCAGGGTCTATGGGTTTACCCTACCCGAACCGACCCAATGAACCGACCTTGGTTGGCCTTGGTGGAACCAGCCTTGGAACCGAACATGCCTTGAAATAAGCCCCAAAATACTTTTGGGGATGTGAAGATTTGAACCCAATAACTCATGGTTACAAAGGCCATGGTCTCACTTGGCCATTGAGTTACATAAGTTATTTGATCATTTGTTTTCATTTTAATATTTGATTGTCTACATTAAGTAATGTAAAAGGTAATGTTTACAAAGAACAGGAGGTTCCACAGGTAGACCTTGGAAACAACCCCAGAACCACCAAGACCAGAACCGACCTCTACGGGATAGGTTCCAGGTTCTGCCATGGAACCGAACCGAACCGAACCAAACCGACCCATAATCACCCCTAGTACTTGGCATTTGGGTTGAATTGGACACCAGGGATATTTTTATCATTTTACATTCTTTAGGATCCAATGATAGGGTCTGATTTGTCTAACTCTAGTTGGTTTATGTTTAAAGTTTTAGAGCCATTGAATAAATAGTTTAAGAGTTATCAAGTGTTCTTTCAATTGAAATAGGATAATAGCAATTTAGTAATTTTCTGGTTTTGAGTCTGATGCCACGTTGTGTGGAAAGAATCTGCACCTGTAATTGCTTCAATTTCCAAGCCTGAAATTGGTATGACCTCAGATTCTCCAACTAACCAGAAATGGTCCATAAAGTGAAGCAGAGTTGCAGCAGGTTTTCAATGTGAAAACCAAACAGTTTCCAGTGTAGAAATTGAGAGAGAAACTCCCACATACCCAACATTCTATGATTCCCAAAGGACTCTTTAACTAACACAATTAACAAGATATTAATCATTTAGTGCAGTCACAACTTACTATCACTCCACAACCTACAAGACATAGATAGGACTACTACATGCATTCTCGCTACAAAACTAGACATAAATAAGATATTAAAGACAATTTTGACTCCAGAAAAGGATATACTAATGGACCAAACTACTTGGAGGCCCATTTCACCAAGTAGTCAAAGTCCCATGAAGCTGGCCCAGATTTCCTAAACCTCCAAATTCAGGTCCAGAACTTGAATTGCATAAGCTGCCCCTTGTAAATTCTGCCTACTTGACCCATCTTGATTGCCATCAGAGTCCTACTAAGATTCTTATGGGTCTACAATCTATAAATATGTGGACATTTTACACAAGGATCAATGAAGGCGCCATTTGGCAAATCTTTCCACAGTTTTCTGGGCTTCGGTAAGCTCAAAAGACCAAAAATTGGTCTTTTTCCATTTGGTAACCAAAAGCCAGAAATATGAGAAGATGCATGCACAGAAAGACCCGAAAAGACTGAAAACGCCGATTTTCAGGAAGCTCCAAATGAAGCTTTTTGGTCTTTCCGCATGATATATAGCTCACTATGGCGTTTTTAAAAGCCTAGTATACCAAACCACTTACCAAACAATCTTTATCTTAAGACCCAAAAGCTCACTATGGCTTTTGGCCATCTGGGCTGCTGGAAGATCTTTCTAAAAGGACTTGTCGAACGGCACCGAAGTTTATTTGAGTTTTTACAGCTTATGCTATTTGTGTTGAGTGATTCCCATCCCTAGATAATAGGTACCTCCTTAAGTGATTCTGGGTTCTCTTGGCGAAGATGCTTTAACCAAATCAATTCACAAGTGCCCTGTACTCGACTTCAGCACTACATCTAGCAACTACACTTTGTTTCTTACTTTTCCAAATGACTAGATTCCCACATAAGAAGGTACAATAGCCACTAGTGGATTTCCTATCCATTGATGACCTTGCCCGATCTACATTTGTAAACCTTTCCAGGGATAGTTCTCCCCCTTTCTTATACAATAAACCACGACTTGGAGCACCCTTTAGGTACCTCAACACAATAATAACACCTTCCTAGTGAATAGTTGTGGGATTCTGCATAACTTGGCTTAGCACTCCTATACTGAAGAAGATATCAGGACGGGTGGTAGTGGGGTAAATCAGCATCCCAACTAATCTTCTATACCTTCCAAGATCACTCAACAACTCTCCCTGATTATTAATCATCTTCACGTTGGGATCCATAGGTGTCTTGACAAGTTTGGCACCTAGAAGCCCAGTTTCATCTAGCAATTTAGAACATATTTGCCTCTATGACAAAGAGATTCCCCAATTTGACCAGGCAACTTCAATTCCCAAGAAGTACTTTAAGGATCCTAGATCCATGATTTGAAAATGTTGTTGCAAAAACACTTCAGTTCAATAATTCCTTAGCATCAGTGCCTATAAGAACAATATCATCAACATACACAGCCAGAACAATCTTCCTAGATGAGGTGTTTCCACTGAACAAAAAGTGATCAACACTGTGCTGCTTTAGGCCAAATTCCTGCATCACACTACTGATTGGCCAAACCAAGCCTGTGGATATTGCTTCAACCCATAGATAACCTTCCACAATTTACACACATTTCCTACATCTTCCCGAGCAACATACCTAGGAAGTCACTCCATGTACACCTCTTGCAAATCACCATTAAGGAAGGAATTCTTGACATTAGGGCTGTTCATAAGAAGGCCCAACCCGACCAAACCGACCAACCCGAGTCGGCCAGGTTTTCATCAGCACCGGTCGGTTTCGGGTTGGGCAAATTTATAAACCAAAATATAGGGTCAGTTTCGGTTTTCTTGTGTAAAAACCGAAACCGAACCGAACTAGTCTTCCTACTTAACTAGTCTTCTACTAGTTCGGTAGTTCCTAACTTCATTGACATGGACAAAAGTAGCTTCTTTTTCAGCCAAAGAAAGGAATCACAGAAGGCGATTAGAAGTTTCAGAAATAAGGAAACTTTGGAGCTCGGTGTGGGAAAGGAAGTCTTACAGCTTCCTTCCTCTAATAGCAGATCAGGATCACTGGGTCTGAATCCAACGTCTCAATTCAAAACTTATGCCCAGATGGCCACTCTAGGCTCTGAGAAAGGACAGTTGGGAACCTAGACATGAAAAATTCTCTGGTCAATGACAGGTGGTGGTCAACAAAGGTCTGAACAGATTAAGGTTGCTCGCTTACCAGGGAAATACAAAAGCTTTTTGAGTGGAACAGGGGTTAGTAAGGTTGACACTGGACCAAAGGTGAGACAAGTTTCAAAAATAAGGTTTGACTACAGGAGCAAAACCGAAACTGACCCAACCCGACTCAAACCGACCAGGTCGGTTTTGCCTATCAGTGGGTCGGTTTCGGTTTCCACCTCAGGTAACCCCACCAGGTCGGGTCGGTTGGGAAAACCCCAGTAAACCGACCCAACTCAACCCGTGTACAGCCCTACTTGACATCAAGTTAAAAAAGGGGCCAGTCAAAATGAGCAACTAAGAAGATAAGCACCCGGACTATGCCCATTTTGGCAACGGAAGAGAATGTCTCTGAGTAGTCAACACCATATGTTTGTGTAACCCTTGGCCACAACATGGGCTTTAAAACACTCAATATTACCATCTTGTTGATGTATATACCCATCGGCAACCAACTGCTTGTTTCCCACGAGGCAAGGTGATAAGGTCCCATTTATGATTGGATTCAAGAGTATGAAATTCCCCATCCATTGCCTTCTTCTAGTTGGGTGGGACAAGGGCTTCCTCGATAGAACAAGGAATGAAAACAGAGGACAAAAGAGATATACATTGTTGATGTGCAGGAGATAGGCAAGCCAAGGAAACATAACAGGAAATAGGATGCTTAGTATAGGTATGCTTACCTTTATGAAGAATAATAAGAAGATGAAGGTTTGACTGAGGAGGATCTAACAATGGTGAATATGTTAGTGGTAAGCCAGAAGCCAAAGTTGGAGTCGGTGCAAATAATAATGTTGGCTCTTGATCTCATCTACAATACACTTTGTGAATCGAAGGTCATAAAGGCTCCTCGATGGTGGGAAGGGGAATAAACTCATCTCCTGAATTAAAGGGAAGAGGAATAGAAGGCAAGGACACCTGTCTAGAAATGCTCTCAAAGAATGTAACATCTGGAACTACAAAATCTTTACAAAGGACAAGATCAGAGCGTTTATACCATTTTTTATTGCGATAGTAACCAAGGAACACATACCTGATAGCTCAAGAGTCAAGTTTGTCACAGCCAAGGCCCAACTTATGAACAATACAAACACACCCAAAAACACGAGCGGGAAGTGAGAATGGAAAAGCAAAAGGGAACAAGAAAGTGAAGAGTGTCTAGTTGATGAAGATCAAAAGTGTCTATGGGGTCCCGGAGGTAGATCGAAGGTCAGTAGGGGTACTTGCAAGAGAGAGCGAGGTCAGAGGGCCTGGGGTGATATCCCGGACTTAGAACTCCGACAAGCAAGTTAGTATAGGCTGAGTTGTCCGAGGTGAATAAAGTTGGTAATTAATGAGGCCAAAAAGTGTATAACGAATGATCAACTAACCTTTACATGGATGAGGTTTGCTCATGCCAAACGAAACGTGTTGGAGAGGTGTTGGGCACTTGGTGGTGGGCTAGGACACCTAGTAGTGGGGACACGAACACCTGGTTGAGATGTAGGACACGTTTAGGTGATTAATCCGGCATGTGGTTCATGCATGAAGGAAGCCTAGGGCCCACTGGTTGACAGGATGGGCATGCGTGATGATGGCACTACTAGATGTTACAGACAAGCGTAATGATGGTAGTGCCAAACGGTGCTGCTAGATGGCCACTCCATGTACACGTGGTGACACTCAGGTGTGTTTCTTCTTAGTACAACTCGTATCGCCAAGTGTGCTTTCTTGTGCGTGCAGCTTGGCTCGCCTGCCGAGCTATCCTGTACCTTTAGTGGTGGTTCGACCATGGTTTATTCACTCATGCGAGGTGAGGTCTTGTTAAACTGAGGTCAGCTCGGGTGCCTGAGGTGGATCTGTTGGTCCGAGGAGGTACTGTTTGGCCAAGGTGGCAGCTCGTAGGTGGAGCTGTGGCGGTAGCTCGTAAGTGAAGCCATGGATATTCCTGGTGTTACCACATGTCTGACTCTTACAAGAGGATACTTCTGCCCCCATCACTAGCCATCAAGAATAAAAGAGTGCATGCGATTTATCAAGAAGCAAGAGGTGAGAACATCACTCCAATAGGTCTTAGGAACAAACATCTGGATTAGTAGAGCATAAGTCGTTTCTATTAGATGACAATTCTTTCGTTCAACGACACCATTTTGCTAAGGGGTATATGTACAGGAAGATTGATGTATAATTCCATGAGTGTCAAAGTATGATTGGAAACTGCCATGAAAGTAAACTTTAGCATTATCAAAATGAAAAACTTTAATGCATACATTAAATTGATTTCTCACTTCAACATGAAAAGAGATAAAAATAGAAAATAACTCAGAACAATATTTCATTAAATAGATCCATGCCATTCTTGAATAATCATCAATTAAAGTTACAAAATATTTGAAACCATTGTAAGATTATACACGACTAGGTCCCCAAACATTTTAATGAACAAGTGGAAAAAGGACTCATGATTCTTTTATCTTCTCTAGGAACAAAATGAACTTTGTGATGTTTATTAAGTTGACATGACTCGCAATCCAACTGAATAACTGACTCTAGACTAGAGACTAATTGCTTCAAAATACGAAGGGATGGGTGACCCAAATGCCACTAATGAGGAGTGAGAGATGAGTGAAGAGCTCTTCGTGGACCATTGTCATCCAAGTGGTATAGTCCTCCAACTTCATGACCTCCATCAATCATCTTCCTCTTCATGAGATCTTAGGAAACACAACAAGAGGGATAAAAGGTTATAGAGTAGTTTAGTAATTCAGTCAACTTGCTTACAAACAAAAGACTAAATGGAAACTTAGGTATGTAAAATACAAAATTTAAATGAAGATCAAAACCAAGAGATACATTACCAATGCCTGAAATGGAGGAAGATGTCCCATTAGCTAAGGTTACAGATTGAGAAGTGGAAGGAAGGGACAAAGACACACAAATCTGAAGTTCCAACTATATGATCTGAAGCTCTAGAATCAATTACCCAAGGTGAAGTTTTAGAACTAGAAGCAATACAAGTTATACTTGAATGAGCAAGAGTAGTAATCTTGTATGAGAAGGATAGATGAAGCCTCTCATACTCTTCACAAGTGATGGAAACCAATTCCTTATCCAGTTATCCTTATCGTCTCCTGTAGAAGTTGGATTATTGTAAAAACATTGTTGCAAATGTCATCCCCTAGCAAGGCACAATTAGCCCAAGAGGAGGGAGGGCCATGCAAGTCGTAGCAAAAGTTAACTGTGTGGCCCACACGGCCACAATGAGAACACTCTCTGGCGTGACTATGTCCACCATTGATTCTTCCACCACCTCTTCCTTCCCTACCAACAACATGGCCACCACTAAAACCAGGGCTAGTACCTCTAATCACACCTCTTTCATAAACATCTCAACCACCACTACCACCAACTTTGGTAACACTCTCTGGTTTTCTCTCCTAATGCAAGAGAAAACCTCAGAAAATAGAATGAAGGTCACTACTTCCCAAAATCTGGGCTTGTACTGGCTCAAATTCTGATCTCAACCTAGAAAGGAATCTAGCAACATCCAATTGTTCCCTCTACTTTTGCTGGATCTTCAAATCTATAGTTAGAGGTAGAGGTTGGTAAACATTCAATTCATTCATCAAGATTTTTAAAGCAGCATAATATTCTTCCACACTCTTATCTCCTTGTCGAAGAGTAAAAAATTCTTGGTATAATTGATAAATTCTTGTTAGATTATCCTATCTTGGATACAATTGTCTAACATGCTCCCAAATTTCCTTTGCAATGTCCAGAAACATAAGATTGGCACATGATATTGATAAATTCTCGTTAGATTATGCTATTCCACAACGAAGTCATAATTTGTGCATTTTTTGCACCCATTCGTTATACTCTTCAGACCCATTTTTCGGGCATTCTTCCTTAATATATTTCAGTGTACCCCATCCAACCAAAGATTCCTCAACTGACTTAGCCTATTGTATATAATCAGTGTTAGTACTATTAAGTTTAACCCTAGTCAATTGTGTATTGGTATTTTGGTAAAGTCTGATTGTACTACTGCATAGGGCTTAGAACCACTAGCTAATGAAGCCATATATCAACAAAAAGGTCTGAGACTATGAAAAAACAATCAACAACCAAACAAGAAGCTTCTGGATACATGTTTTTCCAACTTTCAGCCACAAAAAGGAAGCCGAATATCAACTATATTCTTACCCACACCAAGCACTTCCCCTCTTTAAATTGTCGAACAGAGGGAGCTTAGTAGACCACCAAACACACACCACCAATCATGACCCGAGGCATGAAATCCTCTTTTTCTAAAGGGCGATCAGTCCTTTGAGTGATTTTTTCCCTTTTGTAGTGAGTAGAGAGAGTCCTTTGTTTGTAGGGCACAAAAAGGGAGGACGTGAACAGTAACCTGAGCCCTAGTGCATTTTTTTAACCCCAAAATTTACTCTAGGTGGAAGGGTGGCCATCTGAAATTTTATTAAAAAAAGCACTATAAGCAAAAGAATACAAGGTTATCACAGGAAAAAAAGGGTCCAGCAATATGGGTTGGATCGGGGCCCAGTCTTCTCACCCATGGATTGCAGTTTAGAGTGACATCCATAAAGTCTACTCTGATTTTCTAAAAGGAGTCAATTTTAAGGTTGGAAGAGGAGACAAAGTGCTTTTCTGGATTGATAAATGGTGTTCATCTTGACACTATCTGAGCTATTTCCCTCCCTATTAGCTCAAAATAAGGAAGCCATGGTTGAGGAGTGTCATGAGTAGGGTGAAAATGGAGTAATCTGGGGGCCTGAATTTAGAAGAAATCTGAATGACTGGAAATCATCCCAATTGCAGAGTTGTTAGGCATTCTCCATGCTGTATCTCCAAATATTCAGCAAATAATAAAAGAGAATGGGCCTGGGAGAAATCTGGACAATTTTCTGTCCACTAATTTTATGATAGATTGTCTCAGCAGCAACATACTTTCTTCCCTTGGGCAAAAATTTGGTGCCCTTATATCCATTTTAAGCTAGCCTTCCTAGTCTGGACAACTATCCATGGAAAATGCCTGACCACTGATAAGCTGATCAGAAGGGGTATGAGTTGGATTAATGACAGTTACTGCAGTATGTATGGGCAATGTGCAGATTTTTTTTTTTTTATCAATAACAGAATCAATTTCATTAATTAGGAAAATGTACAATGGAAAAAAATGGGAGATATAAACTCTCGTAACCCTCCCCAGCAGAAATTTCAATTACAACATAGCCCAAAACAAACTGTTCCTTCCCACCCCTTTTTGGAACGTGTGTCAGTGAAAGCATTGGCATCTCTTCTTACCCATTTGAAGTTCACTTCCACCCCCTGTAGAATTCTCACGATTTTCATCTTTTCATAAATGTAACACCACCGTCCAGTCTCCTCTTCCCCTCAAAGCTACTTTATCACAAGCTCTGAGTCACCCTCAACTAAAAGCTTTCTGAAATTCAGCTCTTTAGCCTTTTGGATGCCTTCCAAAACAGCAACAATTTCAGCCCTCAATGAATCACCTATTCCGATTGGACCTGAATAGATCACAATAACTTTTCCTTCCTCATCCCTGAAGACTCCTCCAATGCCAGAGAGGCCAGGATTACCTTCACTGCTTCCGTTAAAGTTGAGCTTAATGACACCACTAGATGGAGGGGACCAGGAAGGCCTAACAACCACCTCAATATAAGAAGCAGCTACCTCCCTTCAGTTCCTTATCAAATCATCTGCAGAAATATCCTTAAAGATCTCCAATGTCCTCACCCAATAGACTACTCTGATGGTGATGGTTTCTATAATAACACCCCTACTTCTTTCTTTATCGAGAAAAATTCTATGATTCCTCTCTTCCCAGATAGTCCAGAAAACTGCTGCCCTTGTACACTTCCATAATATTCTTCCCCTCTTTGTTGGCCAGAAAACAAAGGTAGAAGTAAACAGGCTTTGTAATATTAGGAGGGTTCCACCTACATCCAAACAAGGAAAGAGGCAATGTGCAGAATCATCCAGCCATCTTTTTAATTCACTGCAAACTTTACATATCAGTTGCAGGGTCGAAGAAGTAAGCTGGTCTATTATGTTCGATTTTGATTCCACTGCTTTTCTATACATGACCATTTATCTTGGAGACTCTCAACCCCCCTATTTTTGTGCATCCTTTTATAATTAGATTTAATAAATTCTATTGTTACACATAACAAATAACATCTTACCCTTTGATTTAGGCATCTGAATAGTCCTAAGTCTGGTCTGAAAATTCTGTTTCTTCCCTGAGATTTGTTTTTGGCTTTTAAACCCTAGGTTAATATAGTTATTTTATATATTTACCATGGGATCCATCCATAAGTCTACTAGCTGTATAAGTCTGTCAATAATTGTTCATAAAAGCTTTGAGTCATTAAAGTTCGGTTTGAAGTCTGTTATTTCAGCTTTTGGGGTATTTCTGGAAATTCATTATGTTGAATCATTTGAAAGCAGAGAATTGATGAAAATTTTGTTTTGAGAAGTCCTTTGAAACCATTTGTTGTGTGTGCTCCCCTCATTAGTCCCCCCCCCCTTACCTTCCCACTTCTTTTCTAGTTCTCTTCTTCATCACTCATATTTTTTTATTACATGTTGAGCACCAAGAACTTCAGATTTAATGCACCTGTGTGAATCTCCATTATCTATATTCTTCAGTTCCAAAATAAGTTTTCTCCTTCCTTAAATCCAATTTTTAGTGAAATCCTTAAAACCTCAGAGAGAAATTTATCCTCATGGAAATTGCTCCTCATAGAAACACCCAGAATTTCATGAAAGCCCATTATATAGTTGTAACCTCCAGGTAATTTCCATTTGAGAGCTCATCTCACTTCTTCCCAGCTCCAGACTCTAGATTCAAACTTTATCATTCCTTGTTCTCTTCAAAATTTCCATTATTTTTACATCAGTCCCACAATTTCAACCCCCAACAAATGTTTGTAGGAAACTTGGCTTTTTACATCCTACATCATGCATGCTTCCAAATATTTAACCAATGGTGTTATGTCATAAATATCCTATTCTATGAATCAAGCATTATCAAAACAAATGAATGTAATTAATGTCAACAATATGCATTTATGCCCAATTGCCCATATTATCACTAGTGATTATGCAGATGCACATCACAGGTATTGAATTTAACCATCTCAAAATATTCACAAGTCAATGGCAGCAAGAACTTAGCATCTAATAGCTCATGAGTGCTAGAAAATTCACCTGTTCCCCTTGTTCAACACAATATCCAATCAATGAAACAAGGTTCCGGTGATGTAATCTTGACAACAATTCTATCTCTGTCAAGAACTCCTTTTGACCCTGTAAGGAACCTTCTTCTGCACGCTTAATGGCCACAACTGTGTTATCCTCTAGAATGCCTTTGTAAACCTTTCCGTACCCTCCTTGGCCAACTTGAGTTGAGATGTTGAAATTGTCTGTGGCTAGTACCATTTCTTTAAATTTGAAGACCTTGACACCATCAATTTTGATCGAGATTTTTGATGCTGCAAAAAAGCAAAATAAAGACTTCCATGCTACTTCCTTTTGAAAAAGTCCATGGTATTAGATATTTTACTGTGACTATAAATCTATTTTAGTAAGGAAGCTTACAGAGATGCTTGCTTGACAGACTGGGATGGTGTCTAAATTTTCTTTTTGCAATAAGCATTGCAATGGCAGCAGGTATCATGATTGCACAAGTAATGGCCCCAAACAGAAGCAGAGCCAAGGTTCTCTTGCTTATCATAGACCCTTGAGGTCCAAAATTCACTGTAAAAGTAAGATGAATCATGAACTATCATACTGGTTACATTAAAGAAACTTAAATGGAGAAAACAAAAATTGTGCTTCCAGTTTTCTAATAGAGATAGCAAAAATTATGCTTCCAGATTTCTAATAGAGAAAGACCTGGAACATTGATGGTCTTTGATTCTTGAGAAAACACATAGGAGGTCAACTTTCAAAAAATGTGTGAAGCTTTATGATTCAATCTACAAAATTTAAACTAGAAAAAGATAGCCTTGAAAACATACCATTTAAATAAGGTCCAATGAGAGTGAAGTTGAGCAGTTCATATGGTCCAAAAAAATCACTACCACGAAATGCCCAGGTTGTGAACAAGCCTCTAATCCTTTGAATCTCACTAATATTGAATATGTGTGAGTTATTATAAACCGTAGGGAAAAGTTTTAAATACATGTTTAACCTAGGACCTTGCTCCCAAATAAAAGAATCAATTGATATTTGATAATGGTCCAAATAGAGAGAATCAGCAAGATAATCTTTGAAAAGGTCTAAATATGTAGGAAAAAATGAGAAACTGGGGCTTTTAAGGCGATATCCAATTCTAATTGGTGCTGCACAAAAGCATGGAACAGGAGATGCTGGAACATATTCATAAAAATCATCAAAGGGACATGCATGGATTGGACAAATATTTGTCATGTTGCTCAAGCTACCAAGTGTCTCCTCCCCTCTAGCTTCAGATTGACAGAACTGCACCATGTTTCGTTTGTTCACATTGTTGCAGACAGGATTCCCTTGAAGCCTATACCATCAAGGCAGTGATGCCAATTACATTAGTTGTAATGAAAAATGGAGGAAGCATTAGAAGTTCAAGAGAACAACTTATCTTAGGTAGTTATCTATCAACGAAGAAACATTATGAAGCAATCAAATATATATAGAATATGATAGTGAATGTGTAGATTATTTTCGTTATAATCATATAAATAGCTGACAAAGAGCAGGAATGAATGTAACGAATTTTATTATTAAATCCCTAAAAAATACTAACTGTTTGACAAAGTGTGCTGGCATTTGCATAAATGAACTTATATTAATGCTTTCACAAAATGTTTCTTCCATCAAAAATGGAATAGAAATTTCTTTTGTTTTCTTATCAGCAAGAGAACTCCAAAGAGAAATCCATTAAAGATGAGAATTACACAAGGGAAAGAAAAGAGAAGGAAAAGAAAAAATGAAAGAGGAACAGAACATTGGGGGGTAGGGTAGAGCAAAACCACAACCATAACCCTCACCTAGACACATCAGTGTAGCAACACATTACAACAATCCTAGTCCCTAGGCATAATTTTAAATTGGCCAAGAGGTGTATTATTATTTGGATCTAGGGAGGAAGACTTCTCTAATGTGTTCATAGATTACCAGGTTGTCATAGATGGGAAGAACATAAAGAAGAGGATATTTGATAAAGACGAACTTTTCTATAAGGTTGATTAGCAGCTCCATTCAATAATGTTTGAGAAACAGGTTTGAAAAATTTTGACCTTAGTATCCAAATCTCTAGGCCTTTGTTAGCAACTTAGCAGAAACAAACATAAACATAAGAATAAGAAGAAGACATTAGCACAATTGAGATAATTCAATCTTATATTATGATGCTCTATTGCATAGAAATTGGTTCACCATTGTTGAAAGGAGTGTTTACATTATGTTCTTCAGCAGCAGGGTAGTTTAGGAAATTCACTTAGAAAAAGAGAATGCTCCAGTTGAGAAATTAACATAAACAGAGGCACTTTTTTAACTACAATTATTTTGATATTAAGATAAATCTGGGATGACTCCCTTAAGAGGGTTTAAGTTCACTAATCCTCGCCTAAACAGCTTCAGTCTTCCTGATCCTAATCCATTCAGCACCATTACATGGTATAAGAGTAAGGAGATTGAGACCCTTTCTACCCTTTCATTCTTGCGATCTGCTTAAAAGAATTATTTTTGTGTTCCTACAGTCCAATTCTATTGATAAATCTACATACTTTGATCTGTCAAGTAATCTGTGATGGTTTCAGCTGTCACAATAAGTGTTGTAAGTTATGTGTGAAGTAAGAACCCTTGAGTGGGACTAATCCAGGAGGGACTGTGATGGTTTTTTTTGTGAGGGAAATCAGATCTGTGATGATTTTATGAAGACAAAAGGTTGAACAGTGAAGTGATTTAAATTGTAATGAAGCAAGTAGTGACTTAACAGTGGCCTGGCCCGTGTGAAGTGATCAATTCAGAAGTATAACAGTTAAGAAGGGTTCAGCTAGTGATCAGGTTTGTTATTGATGTGGCAATATTGACCGTCCAATCACTGCTTGACACGTGGCACATTCAGGGGGCAATCTTGTCATTGCACAGGCCTCAGAGGGTAACCTTGATAATTTCCCCTCCTGCCTTTATGAGAGATCGTAATAACAGGCATTATGACCTTCGCCACATCCTTTGGCTCATTTAATGCCCGAGTAACACTCAGCCACATGGGCACCAACTCAATGGTCCTGGCCTTTATGGAAACCCAACATGTGGAGCCATTACGGAGAGCCCATTATGCAGCCTCCAGGGGATACCTCACCTATAAGTATGGACTATGAGCTCATGTGCATGGACTATTCCATCTATATATTCTGATAGATAAAAAAAATGTCCTGCCCTAAAAAAACTATTAGGAATATTTTATAATCTATTATCACTTGTGTAGAGAACAGTGATGTTATCCCCACTGTGTTCATTAGTTTGTGATTATAGTTAGTTTCAACTGGCAGTTTATTCAGTTGGTAGTTTTATTAGTTTTGTGTATTTCTTTTGCCATGTAAGCAGTAAGGGCAATTCAGCCCTTTCACCTTTTATTTGAGTATTAATATAAATTGTAGAGTGAGGCAACAAGATAGTCAACTCTCTCTTTTTTGAATTCTTTTCTTCGAGTTTTCCTTCTCTTCTTCTCTTCGTCTTCTTATTTCTTTCTCAATCTTTTCTTGTTTATTTCACATTGTACGTAGGACTGATTGTAGTCCTATCGACTACTTGGTATCAGAGCCAACCTAGGATTTCTTATGCTAGTCTAATCAGGCCAACTACATGAGAACTTCCTAGGGTTGGAAGTTTCAGCAGAGATATGTTTATCGGCTGGTTCTTGGAGGCTGCTGGCAGTGTGCAATTGATGCCCAAGGGTTTGTAGGGCCTTGAAGAGTGTTCAGCAATCAGGAAGAATCAGAAGAAGGGAAGAAATCTAAGTTGTAGGGTTCAGACCTTGGTTGGAAGGTGGCGGCTAGACTTTTCTGAGTAGACATCTTTTCTTAAGATCGAACCTTAAAAGACATTCTTTTTATCAATCTGGGAGGTGTGGCTGGAAGATCTTTAGTTCTCTCCTGAGATTTTAGGGTTTCTTTCTTGACCTACAATCAGTTCTAGGATTGAAACCCTAAAGTTTGTGGTTGTTGCCTAGGGCAATAATTTGACCAGTTTCAGCATTCAAGAGTGAGTTTTCTACTTTCTGGAAAACTATCAAATCTGATTCATCTTTTCTGGGTGGTTGTCGAACCTTCTAGGTCAGCTGTCAAGCAATCTCTGGGTGTAATTTCACCTATTTCAGTTCTAAAAAGGGGCTTTTTGACCTATAACTTGAGAAGGGCTGGCAACAATGGAGTTTAAAAATCAAGGGGAAGGTATTTTGGGGGCTGGTGGTTCTGGTAGCAAGACTGAGAACAATTTTCAGATTACCACTGTCAAGTTTGATGGATCAAATTACTTGGAGTGGGCCCAATCAGCCATGACGGCCAATGGGGGTAGAGGGAAACTAAATTATTTGTTGGGGGTTGTGAAGGAACCAACTACGGAGGACCCAACCTATGCCAAATGGGTTTAGGAGAACTATTTGGATATGACATGGCTGTACAACTCCATGCAGCCATATATCAGCCAAAACTACTTGTGGGCAAAAACAACTAAGGAAGTTTGGGACATCATGAAAGAGACCTACTCCCAACCCCTTAATGTTTCTAGGGCTTATGAGCTGAAATGTGAAGTTAATAATCTTAAGCAATGAGAGAAAACAGTCTCGATTTACTTCTCAACCTTGAAATCCTTATGGCATGAAATTGACCACCTAGAAACAATTGAGTGGGAAAGTCAGAATGATGCACAGACTTATAGAAAGCAAGTTGAAACTAATATGTTGTTTGAATTCCTAGCTGGTCTGAATTCTGAATATGATATTGTGAGAAAACTTCTCACAAGAGAAAGTGTGACCTTGTCACAAGCCTACTCCTTAGTGCACAGTGAAGAGAGTAGGAAATAGGTTATGTTACAGCATCAGCCTTTTGAATCAGCCTTACAGCAGTTAAATCAAGTTTGGGGGTGATAAGGAGAGAGATATGAAGAAGGAAGATAAGAGGGACCTAGTATGTGAACATTGCAAGAAATCTAAACATACTAAAGACACCTGTTGGAAGTTACATCCACATCTAGTTCCAACAAGACTCAAAAACAAAAAGGGAAATGCCAATGTGGCTGTTACTACTGATTGTGCAACCTCATCGGGCACAAGAGCCACATCCCTAGACACCTTAGCTTCCGTCCAGGCTGCTCTGACTCAGTTGGAAAGTGAAGTTAGTAATTCAGCACTATAATATCAGCCGTCAGTCACACCATCTGCTCCTCCCACTTCAGCTTTTGCTCATTCAGGTACACGGGCCTCAACATATCATGTTTCAGCCCCACGTAACATTGAACCCTGTTGGGTGATAGATTCAGGTGCATCTAATCATATGATTGGTTTGTCCTCACTGTTTACTACCTATCACTTATCCTCTGGCAGAGATAAAGTGTCTATTGCTAATGTCTCTCTAAACCATTTCTAGCAAGGGAGACAAAAAGTTGTCTAATGCCATTTTTTTGTCTTCAGTTTTACATGTTCCTAAACTTAGTAATAATTTGCTCTCAGTTAGTAGCATTGCTAAAACCCAAAATTGTTTAGTAACCTTTTTCCCTGATTGAGGTGTTTTTCAGGATTTGGAGACAAGGAAGGTGATTGGGATTAGCCATGAGACGAATGGAATCTATCTGCTTGGAGAGAGAGCTCACATGGGGAAGATAGTGAAGTTACGAGGTCCTTTGTTTCTCAATCAATGTTATCAGTCAGTATATGCACTCTCCTAAAACTACTCATCTACTTACAGTTGAGAAGATATTGGCATATTTGAAGGTGTCCAGGCAGAGGTGTACTATTCAAGGATAATGGCCACATGAAAACAGAAGTTTACACAGATACTGATTGGGCTGGGTGTGTTGATGGTAGGAGGTCTACCTCTGGATGTTGTGCTTTTGTAGGGGGTAATCTTGTTTCTTGGAGGAGTAAGAAACAAAATGTTGTTGCTTGCTCTAGTGTTGAAGCTGAATATAGGTCCATGGCAAATGGTGTGGCTGAAATACTATGGTTGAAATCACTATTTGAGTAGTTGGGTATTGCTTATGAGAAACCCCTAATGTTGTACTGTGATAATCAGGCTGCTATTAATATAGCCCATAATCTGGTACAACATGACAAAATTAAGCATATTGAAGTGGACCGACACTTTATTAGAGAAAGAGTTGCTTCTCAAGAAGTGTGTCTTCCATATATCACCTCCAACATGTAACTTGCAGATCTTCTCACCAAGGCAGTTTCAAAGACAAAGTTAGAAGCAGATCAATGCAAGTTGGGAATGACAAACATCTATTCCCAACTTGAGGGAGAGTGTAGAGAACAGTGATGTAGCCCTCACTGTGTTCATTAGTTTGTGATTATAGTTAGTTTCCGTTAGCAGTAGATTCAGTTGGTAGTTTTATTAGTTCTTTTTATTTCTTTTGCCATGTAAGCAGTAAGGGTAATTCAGCCCTTTCACCTTTTATTTGAGTATTAATATAAATTGTAGAATGAGGCGACAAGATAGTCAACTCTCTCTTTTCTGAATTCTTCTCTTCGAGTTCTTCTTCTCCTCTTCTCTTCGTCTTCTTCTTTCTTTCTCAATTTTTTCTTGTTTATTTCACACTGTACCTAGAACTGATTGTAGTCCTATTCGACTACTACTTGTTGTCCAAGTGTGATTTTTTCCCTATACATATTTGATAACTGTATCCCCAATTGAATTTGTTTTCAAAAAGTCTTGAGTTCCTTTCAGACAAGATGGTCCAGTCTAAATCACAGCCAAAGGTGTCACTCCCCAAACAACCTTTCCTCTTTTACTCAAACCCCTCAACTGCCAGCTCCATAAAAATGCTTCCAGGTTAGATGGGAAATGGAGACGACCCCATAAAGAACTTACAGCTTGTTCCATATGGTGTGTACAAACCTGCAGTGAATGAAGAGTTGATCCACTGTTTCTGTTTCCTCTCTTCACATTGAACATGTGCTATTTTCCACCCCCATACCTCTTCTATTTAGATTATCAACAGTTAAGCATTTTACTATAACTTTGCACCATGCTAGATTCATTTTTTATTATTAATAAAAAAAAAAAAAAAAAAAAAAACTCAAACAAGTATGAACGGATCAACATTCAACAAAACTGGAAACTGAGGTAGATTGAAGTTATTTAATAGACTTGTATAAACATACCTTATGCTGACATTGGTAGGAGGATGAAGATCCCCTAAAATGTTTGAAAGTGAATTATTCCTGAGATCCCTGTAGATTCAAAGTGCATGGAGGAAAAAAAAAACAAAAAAAAAAAGAAAGATAAACATATCATAGAGCTTGATAAAAATATGCATGAAATCCAGAAAACTGAGTTATTTATCTTGGGTGAGTGGGGAAACAGGAATATAAAACTTTTTTAGATCCTCTTAATAGTTAATACGAAACCATGGTAGAAGCTTGGAGATACTGATGCATTAGAAAATCATATGGAAATAATCTTCTTTCGCTTTGAGTGTCTTACAATGTAAGACTGGCAGATGAAGTGAATGTCATATTCTCCCAAATGGTTGAAGGAACAGACCCGCTTAACAAATTGTTCTCAAGTGACCTGTGGTGAAAAATCAGTGCATGAGAAGCAGAATTGCATGATCAATAGCAGGAAAATGGAGAATTGGAACTAAAACATAGTCAGGTACTCACAATCTTTGGAGATGAGGAAGAACTGAGAAATTTGCAGGGATAGATCCATTAAGATGATTATGTGACAGATCTCTGCATAAGACATTTGGTGATATAATGAAATTCTTTATCAAGTGTGCCAACAATGTGAAACAAGAATGAGATTCTCAGAAGATATTGATCATGATCTTTCACTAAAATCATCCAGTCATAATAAAAAAAAAGAAAAAAAAAAGAAAGATTACTAATAAACTGAAAGGTCAACACTTATTTTACGTACATAGTGGTGATACGATCAGAAAGTTTATTTGATGGTATGGATCCAGTAAGCTCATTCCAACTAAGATCTCTGTAACATGAAGCTCTCCAAATAGTTATTCAGAAAAATCATTATCACAGGACAGATCTCAATTAAATTATAAACAGAGTCACTGAAAATTAACATTAGCACCATAACAATTTTTTTTGATAATCAACAATAGCTTACTTTCATTAAAGAGAGAATAGTAATGGGAAGTATAATAGAGGGACACAAACCAATGAGCAGATTACAACAGCTTTGGCCACAACAGCCCAAAAAACCACAAAAAAACAGAGAAAGCATAAAAAAGAAAGATCTTACAAATTATAACCCAGCCCTAGGCATCCCCAGTCCAAAATATCTGTCTACCCCATTTCTTGCCAACTCATCAGCTATCATATTGGCACTCCTAGGAACCAATTGAATGAGGTCTTCAAAGAGGCACCTAAAGACTAAAGAGTGACCCAATCTCACCAAATATCTAAACTTCCATGGAGAACAGTCTTGAGGATTCATCCACCAAATGATTGTTTGACAGTCCCCTTCAACTTCTACATTCGTCAAGCCCTGTTGCAAATTCAATTTTAGTCCCTGTAGTAAGGCCAGTAGCTTAGCTCTTAAAGAATCCAAACCCCACTCCAGATTCTCCAGGATTCCCTAAATAACACCCACCAAAATTTAGCTTGCACCTCCCTTCCCCTGGAGGGAACCATTCCACCACTCTTTTGGGTTCCCTGGAATGAAAACCTGCTACCATGTTTCACCCTCTCATCATATCATTTATGCTTAACACCCTTAAATTCTTTATAAATAAATGCCTAATGTGCAATCCTTATCATTGTGAGTTCAATCACTTCTTCCACTTGTTTATATTTTTAATTAAAAATTCTAGCATTCCTCTCATTCCAAAGACTCCATAGCATTGCCCCCCTCACACATTGCTGCAGAATATTTTGCCTTCGTGACACACCAAATTATATTTGCTTTAAACAGATCCTCAATAATAATAGGTGCTACCAACACTTCCCCCACCAAAGACAAAAAAAATAAAAATAAAAAATACTGCCATACCTGAGAGGCAAAGGGACAATGCACAAGAAGATGCTTGACATTTTCCCCATTCTTGCAGAAAAAAAAAAAAAAACGCACACGTAAGGAGAAAGAGAGCAACTCTTCCACTTTTTTGGAGTCTCTCACAAGTGTTTATGATCTGATTAGCAGCCTTCCAACAAAAAATCTTTACTTTGGGCGGAATTGGGCTAGACCACAACTCTTTTGCTGGAAAAACTGGGCTTTCAATTGGGGTAACCAGTGATTTAAAAAAGGATGCAAAGGCGAACATGCCACTAACCAAAAGGGACAATACCCTCTCATCAGAGCCCGAGGGGACAAAGATAAGGTCTTGGAGTACATTCAATAAAGGAATCAGTTCACTAGTTTCACTGTCTCTCAAGGGTCTCCGTAAACCCAAATCCCAAGCCAAACCAGACTCATCAACGGAATATAATTCAACAATAGGGTTGTTCTTGATATTTGACAGATCATAAATTCTTGGGAACAAATGGCAGAGTGGAGAATTTTCCCACCAAGTGCCTCCCAAAATTTCACCTTTTGTCCTGAAGGGTGAATTTCACCTTAAAAAATTTTATTAATACTCATGAACTTACAAATAATGAAGGTGCGGTATACTGCTGAGATCTGGAATGGCCCCTTGCAAGCTGCAATTCCGAAGACTTCTGCTAAGATGCACCAAAAAGAATTTAGGTATCCACTCTTTCCAATCAGATCTCCGATTTTTTTATATCAAAAACAAGATAAAGAATTAAATGAAAGAAAAGTAAATACAACTCCATTCATCGGGCATCTTATTTTCTTTCATCATCTTACTAAATAGCTTAGTTAGCAAATAATAAGCCTACCTCTCCCATCTCTTTCCACACTTCTATTGGTATTACATCAGGTCCTAACACCTTTCTCTTCTTCATCTTGTTTATTAAATCATGAAAATTAATTATTACCACTTGCATGCCAAAGGTTCACCTATGTTCATCATTTTATGAAAATAGTAAAGAAAAAATATGCATGCCCACTAGTCCCTGTCAGTCATTAAAGTTTAGTGAAAAAGATTATAGTTTCGAGAAATTACACTTACAATTTGACTAGCTTTGACATATTTTTGTAAGAAGCTGGGATCTCAGACTCATTAAAGTGATTGTTATCCAGTTGGCTGCAGTAAACATATAGAAAAAAAGTATGTTAAGCACAATGTATGAATGAAAATTTAAAGCTCTAATCCACCAGAGCGTTAAATGCACACCATAGACTAATGCAAAGACAGTATCTCTTATAAAAGAATTGCAGCAAAACATAAATGCCTATCAGACCAAGAGAATATTATCTCTTGAGCATTGCATTACAGCCATAATATACTCCACAAAAGCCATCATCAGTAAACAACTACAGAAAGACAGATTATTTTAAGATTAAAAATTTCAAAATATTTCCATATCCAAATACACAGGAAATAAACATATCTTTAATTCTCCCTGATATATTTTCTAGTGTTTCATAAGGCAGATGTCATTTTAACCAAACATTATGTTTTAGGTTGGGATAACTGATTTTTTTTTCCACAAAAGTGGATTTTTCTTTGCATCATATTTCCTATGAAAAATAATACCTAAGTTTGGTGAGTGATTCCTATGCCTAAAAATAATACTGATCTAGGCATGTTTTTCTTTATTTTATCTCAAAACTTGAAAGTTTCCCAATTAATGTGTTTTCATTATTTTGTGCTAAATCATCTCCAATTGCTCCCTTAAATGGTTTAATCCCTAACTTTGTCTTGAAAAAGGGACCATAATCAACCAAGTAGAGGCACCTGGTTGTAGATGGTTTATATCCCTCTATTTCCTTTCTCAAAAGCAAAAATAAAAGAGAGAGAAAGAAGGATACATAGAAGAAGACATAAATAGGAAGTATTCACAGAGAGGACTTTCATTTTTCTACCTATATTAGTGAGACTTTTCCTTCCCTGCCTTCCCTTGAGAACTTCTCTTTTCTTCTCTCCTTATCTTTGCTTTTCTTAAGAATCTCTTGTGAAAATTTTCTCCGAAGAGTCTCTCTGTCTCTAGCTTCCCCTTAAGGAGCTTAAATAGGGAGTGGGGTAGTTATGTAACTACCTCCTCCTCCTAGGTGAAGGACACCTGTCCCTCCCACTTAAATAGAGGGAACTCCCATACAGGAGACTTTTTATAGTTTTAATGATTTGGCTAGCAGACTAGCCAACCCACTTATTTGAGTTGTAATTTATATAAATATTATTTGGATTAAAAAAATGCCTTCAACAACCATATAGCATTAGCACTTCTAAAATATGTAAGATGATATATTTTGACAAATCATACTATAAAACATCTCTACGTGTCAAAAACTTAATTAGACTTGGCAAGATATAAGTTTTGATAAATAACATGGCTTCAAAAGATAGATATAAAAGCATGATACAAACATTTTATGTGGGATACCAATACCTGCATCCATGCCTGGGGTTTTAGGAAATGGAGAGTCATATCCCTGTTTCCTATATCCATGTTTGAGTTGGTATCTGTATCTAGGCATCATAGAAGATAAGTTTTCTTATTCCATTGTTAAATAAGGATAACTAAATATGTTTATTTAATTAAACTTAGGGATGGGCTATATATTGAGATCCTTTAAATTTTTTTGGAGATCAAAGAAAGTCGAACAAATTAGAACACGGTTGGGCAAAAGAGAGGAGAAACAATGAAATTTGTAGATTATAAAGGAAAATAGGCTAGTGAATGATTAAGAAATAATTTATGATGGTTATAATATATTTATGGAAGAGATTGGTGGGTTTAGGATGGAGAAAAATCAAAGTTTTATGGTGTTTTGGTAGGGGAGAAAACTAGTAATAACCTTTTTTTTATTTTAAAGTGGAGTTATAACCTTTTTTTTATAAATAAAACTAGCTATGACCTTTAGTAATGTAGAGAGACTGGGCCAAATGGGCCCTAGTGTATTATTGTTTTGATATTAGTGTTTCTTAGTTATTTTGTTTGTTAATAAGCCTTCTCTTTATGGGCCTGTTGATCTTTTCTTATGTTTTTTAGCCATGCTAATGAGCTGGCCACCCACTTAAGGGCATACTTGTAATCTGTTCGTTTTTAACGAGATTAAATAAAAGATAAGAGGGGAGGGAGAGAAGTCATCGAACACTCTCTTCTCCTTCCTCTTCTTCTTGTTTCAGTTGTCTTCTTCTTCCTTTTCTTTGCTTGCTCTAATCTGAGGTTATTTTACAGATTTTGTTAGGACTGAAACACATCTAGTAACACAAGATGCAACTTGAAATAGCTTGATAAGATTTGAGGTACGGTAAGGAAAAGCACAAGATGCTTGTAGAGAGAGCTAAAGGGTTATTTTTGTCTTTTTCATCCTTTCTTGTACATTAGGTTGTTTCTTATTCTTTTGTATATAACTTGTATATTGACGACAGAATGGTCCTTTTACTATTTTAATATAAATATTCTTTCCTGGGTGTCAACCGTCACTTTGACACACCCAACAATTGTCGAGATTCTAAGACTGATGTATATTTTTATCATAGTCGCATTTGTACACTATTATTGTAATCTATAGTCTTTGTATTTGTTCTTTTTCTCTTTTACCCCTTTATGGGCATTTCTGTAATTGTACATATCATTTTAATCTAATAGAAACTCTTTGGGGTGGGGGTCGACCATTTCCATTTGACACCTTAAAACTGTTTGTCTCCCTTCTTGTTCGAACCCTCTTGTAGTCATGGTATCAGAGCATTCGAGTTGATTCAAGACCTGAGACTCAAAAGGGTGATTCAAAGGGATTTAGACCTCCATATGAATACACTTTTAAGACTATTTTGAGGGATGTTTTTATCAGCCCAAGACAACCTGTTTTCTCTGGAAAAGACGCCTACCAGGTGAGTTTTTTTGTGATTTCTACCAATTGGTTGTATTGTTCATCCTTGTACCCTAAAGTTTGTGTCGCCCTGACCTTCTTTAGATGCGCCACTGATTGGTTTGAAGATTTACTTCGTTAAGGGTTTTGTCCCTTCTATAGTTCATCAGGCCAGCAAACCTTCCATATTTTGGACTGTTAGTCCTAAAACCTAGTTGTTTGGATTATTATCTTCAAGAATCACATTTTCAGACCTAGACTCATTCCTATTATCGCTCTGGACTGGAAAATGTTAACCTAGATGGATGATAAGGTTGATGTCATACCTGTGAAGTTCAATTGAACTAACTACAATATGTGGAAGTTCCATTTTGATTTCTTTGTTGAGGGAAAGGGCCTGGAAGGTTAACTGAACGGTACAGTTACTAAGCCAGATTAAACTAAAACAAAAGATTTTCAACAATGGAAACTTGACAATAGAAAATTGGTGCCCTGGATTCTAAGTTCCATTGAAACTCATATTGTTGTACTCATGAGAAGAATGAGAACTTCCTTTGACATGTGTGCTTATTTGAAGAAGGTTTATTGCCAGTCTAACATGTCTAGGAAGTACCAAATTGAAACTGAAATCTTTGCATATCGTCAAGGACAGGAAAATACAAGAATATTATACTAGATTTCTGGATTTGTGTGCTGAATATAAGTTAATACACATTGGCCCTTCTGATCCTCCTAAATGTGTTAAGTATCTTCAGAAAAACCTTATATCTGCGCAAATCGGGTAGAACGCCTTCTGCCCATTTGCGTAGGTTCAGATTTGATCCAATTCGGTTCAAGACTTGAACCTGGCTCTGATACCACTGAAGGGATGAGATATTCATCGTATGGATGCCCAAATCTTGCGGAATAGAATGGGCGAATTTCAAAAATTTCTCTCCATCCTACTGAGAATCGTATTCCCTATTTTAGAAAAATCATATTTTTCAAGGATAAATCTTGAACCATAAACCGAACCAAATCTAAACAAAAGCAGTAAGAGAGGGATATACCTGATACGGAGAAATAATATCTCCCAACGAAGGTGTTCACGCCCAAGGAAGGATCCAAAGACTGCTCCCACTGAAGATGGCGCAGTGCAGGATGGAGCAGAATTAGCAGTGTTCTTCCCAAAAACCTAATCCTTCGCAAGAATTAGAAGGACGGCACGTGAGCACAGCTTCCTATCAGTCCCTTCACAAGGAACCGATATCAAGATCCAATCTTGATTTCTCCCACTGAACTAGAGATCGAACTGGCAGGTGAGGCGGCGGCAAGAAGGAATTTCGTAGGGTTGCTGAATTCTTCCTTCTGTGATTTCAGCTCTGAAGAGGATGTGAATGTATATCTTCTAAAGGTTGTTGCCCCCTCCTTTTATAATCTTAAAGGGATCAGCTCCTAATCCCATTAGGAGTTGCTGATCCAAATCATATTTGGATCAGAATTCCCTTTAAGTGATAAGGGTAAACCCTTATCTTATCTGCAGATTAGATCAGCCTTCTCCTAATCTCATTAGGATGTTTCCAGATCTGAATCATATTTAGATCTGGACTCTCTGACTAGATAGGGTTAAGACCCAATCCTATATGCTAATCCAATCTCAGAATTCGCCCCTTATTTAACTGATCAAATCAGCCCAGTTCGAAATAGGCTTTAGGCCCAATAAGGTTATGTGCTCACTTAGCCTACCAAATTGCTGCCCAGTTGGGCTTCCTTGTATGGCATGGGACCCAAACATTGATCTACACATCAGCCACATGGGTTCAGCCCAGCCTTTGTTACAAGGCCTGGCCGAATACACTATTATGGATAGTGCACCCCCTGAAACCCATCACATGGGCTCTATGGGCCCAACACTTACCCTAAGTGGCCCCTGGACCAAGCCACCTTGTACCACCCAGGGACTATGGGCCCAACACTTACCCTCAATGGTCTTACACTTAACCTCTTAGCCCATAATGATCAAACACTGCCCGACAAGATAGGACATCTCCCTCGGCTGCAAGGAACAGTGTTGCACTCTCTACTCACATGAATCCCGGGAATTATAACATTTTGCAAACGTTTGGAACCATAATATATATACTTTTATATCTCATATAAAATATATTTTGCAAAACAAACATCAGAGAGAGTGCATCCCCGATCATTACCTTTGTCCGACAAAGGGGCTGATCCTGTCACTATGATCACCCACTCAGATGAATTCTCAGACTGTCCCAACATACCCAGGTTTTGACCCCCGCTAAGGATCTCATTGATTGGCATATCAAAGACAGCCCAATCCAACACCTAGTGCAATATCATAATCGAGTCTTGGGGTCAGGTGTAACTTTCCAGTTTTGCCCATCAATCTCCAAGGTCCAGGGCAATACTGGAAATCTGGTCCGGTTCAAAGATTCAATTAATCCTACATTGCATGTGCCTTGGGTCTCACCCTGGCGGCTGAGACAGGCCACCCCAACATTTGGTAGTACACAAGTGTCAGTCTTGGCAGGATAAATCTCCCCAGACTTATCCAACGGCTGTGACCATTCTAAACTAACACGAGTCTCATAAGTGTCCAGTTTAAGGGTATTACACAGAAACACACCACAGGAACATTAATCAAATATGTACTTTATTCATTTACAATAAATTCATAATGTACATCATTCTGATTGGAGCTAAGGGCATACAACTGTCTAACATAAACAAGGCATTGTATGGTTTGAAGCAGTCACCTAGAGCCTGGTTTGATAGATTTAGACTAGCCCTTGGAAAATTCGGTTATGTACAAGCCCAGTCAGATCATACACTGTTCATTAAGAGGGTGGACTCCTCTCTGACCCTGCTTGTTGTGTATGTTGATGATATTGTAGTGACAGGAAATAATAGTAGTGAGATTGAGTCCCTCAAACAACTCCATCAAGAGTTTGAGGTGAAAGATCTCGGTACACTACAGTACTTTTTGGGTATTGAGGTTGCTAGATCTAAACAAGCGATCTCTATCTCTCAGAGAAAATATGTTCTAGATCTGTTGGGGGAAACTGGAAAGTTAGGTGTTAAGCCCGCTGATACACCCATTGAACAAAATCATAAGATTAGTGCAGAGGGCGGGGAGCCTCTTGAAGACAAAGTTATGTTCCAACGGTTGGTTGGAAAGCTCCTATATCTCTGCCTCACTCGGCCAGATATCAGTTATGCAGTTAGTGTTGTCAGCCAGTACATGCGTTCCCCTAGAACTACTCATCTTCTTGCGACAGAGATAATATTAACATACTTGAAGAGATGCCCGAGTAGAGGTATACTGTTCAAGAACAATAATCACATGAAGGTGGAGGTCTATACTGATGCCGATTGGGTTGGGAGTGCTGATGACAGGAGGTCTACCTCTGGATATTGTGCCCTTGTGGGAGGCAACCTTGTCTCTTGGAGGAGTAAGAAGCAAAGTGTTGTTTCCCGCTCTAGTGTTGAAGCAGAGTACAGGTCAATGGCTAACGGAGTGGCTGAAATCCTATGGTTGAGATCACTACTTGAAGAGTTGGGTATTGATTTTGAGAAGCCCTTGATGTTGTATTGTGATAATCAGGCGGCTATTAAATATAGCCCACAATCCGGTGCAGCATGACAGAACTAAACACATTGAAGTTTATCGACATTTTGTGCGAGAGAGGGTCTCATCACAAGAAGTGTGTCTCCCGTATATCACATCCAACATGCAGCTCGCAGATATCCTCACCAAGGCAGTACCAAGGAAGAAGTTAAGAGGCAGACCTATCCAAGTTGGGAATGATAAATATCTATTCCCAACTTGAGGAGGAGTGTAGAGAACACTGATGTGGGCCCCACAACTGTGGTCCCCACTGTGTTCGTAGGACAGTATGTGTAATTATTTGTTTCAGTCATGGTAGTGTCAGTTGGTGGTCAGTTTTTTATTTGCTTTATTTGTCATGTAAGTACTAAGGGCAGATCTGTCATTTTCCCTATGTACTGAACATAACCTATAAATACTAAGAGAGTGGCGGCGGTAGATCATTATGAATCTGTCCCTTCTTTCAACCTTTGTTTTCTCCAGTTCTTCTCCTCTCTTTTCTTCCTTTCTCTTCCTTTTCTTCTACTTTTCCTAATCTGAAATCTATTATGGTTCAAGGCTGATTGTAGTCTTGATCGTCTACTATTACTACTACCAAGAGTGATTCGTGTTGAAGATTAATCAGTTTTATGATGTTTTTCTGAGTAGATGTTTTATGTTAGTTGTTAGATAGGAGGTGGGGACCACAGTAGTTATGTGAATCCAAATTTTATTATGTTTTTGAGTGTTATATATGCTGTTTTATGTTTTGCCGCCCTATAAGGGCATAGTAGTCTTTGTATTGCTCTATTATTTTTAGTATAAATAATAAGTGAAGGAGGTGGCCAGATGATTTGCTCTCTTTTCTTTTCAACTTCTCTTCTTCTCCTTCTCTCTTCAAGAAACTACTTTTCTTTCATATTTTTTAATTCAGCAGATTTCAACTATTCAACAACTAATATCCTTTGCTATCTCTCCTACTTTTTCTACCATTGGCTTGTCTGGTAAGTCCACTACCTATTTTTCTTCACCCTCACATGTTTGGATTATTGATTTTGGTGCCACCAACCATATAACCAGTGCTTATCCCAATCACCCAAGTCACCTTACTAAAACCCATGATAAACACAATTATTGCTAATGGTGAAAAGCTAAGCATCGTTGGTAGTAGTGACTTGTCTTTGAAACTTTCACCAACTATGTCCTTTCTTCTTTCAAAAACCTTATTCAAATCTTACTACCAGTTTAATTTCTGTTGGCCAACGTGTTGAAGAAGGAAATGTTCTCACTTTTTCTCATAATGATTGTTTGATCCAAGACCGACACATTGGGAAGGTGAACAAGAAGGGGCATAGGCTGGACCGTCTATTGAAACTTGACCCTATAACCACCTCCACAAGTTCTCTTCCGATTTTAGCTCCTAAATTAGGTTATTTTCTATAATTACATGTCAGCTTATTGAAGAACAAGTCAAGAACCAGATTGAACTTTCTAGATTTCTTTCTTTTTTTTTTTTTTTTTTGGGGGGGGGGGGGGGGGGGGGGGGGGCAGGGGGCAAGTGGTAAGGGGGTTGGCCCTCAAGCACCTTGACCATCTAAGAGTTTAGTCCTGTTTTTTAATTATACAACATTTACTAAAATTATGGGTAAAGCATACAAGAACCATAGTATTGAAACTTAACCCTATAACCACCTCCACAAGTTCTCTTCCGATTTTAGCTCCTAAATTAGGTTATTTTCTATTATTACAAGTCAACTTATTGGAGAACATGTTGGGGGGGTTGGCCCTCAATCACCTTGACCTTCTAAGAGTTTAGTCCTTTTTTTAATTATACAACATTTACCAAAATTATGGATAAAGCATACAAGAACCATGGTACTTCCACCTCACACATGATATATATTACCTTTTGCAACTCAAAAACAAGGCTTTCAATTTAGGCCTAAAGCTACAATAAAAGAAAATCAAGAAAATTCCGAGATCTTTAGGGCTCAAACAAGAGGATCTGTAGGAAGAAGAAAAAGATAAGAGGAAAAGGAGAGGTGACAGCTACTACAGCAACGCTAACATCTATTTTTATAATCTTCTTCTCCCCTTATATGTTTGTAGTTGTCCCAACTCCCACTGTGTTCATACCTCAATGCCTTTTGAAACAATGCTGATGACCTTCTATACTTGTCCAATAGAATGCCCAATTTCCTTGTTCAGTCTTCTTCCCACCATGCATTCCTGACACCAAAGTGGCTCAATCTTCTTCCCACCTTGTTCAGTCTTCTTTCCTTTTTTGGCCATTGGGACCACCCTTTTATGTTGTAACTTATGTACACTATCTTTTGTTTTATTATTTCTTGCAAGACAAGGACATAACTGTCATTTCCATAACATTGTATTATCTCATATATAAGAAACATTTCTGGGCATGATGTTCAAGACAGAACACACCCTTTTCACTCTAACACTCTCAACTCTTTCTCCTCTGTTTTGATCTGAGTTGACATGGTACCAGAGCAGGTTTTTCAACCTGTCCTTGATTGAAATCCTTTTAGATCTGTGAGATCAACCCATCTTCTTCAGTTTTGGATCTCGTATGTTGCTGTACTGATCTGCAGACATCTCTACTGCTATTTCTATGGAAGTTGCCGCCAGAAATAGGGTTTCTTCATTTTCTCTCAATCGGCTATCCAATCACTGTGAAACTTCATATCTGAAGTCGTCCAGGTCAGATCTACATAGATCTATAATTTTTTTTTGTTCGGATTCCTTTTGGAGAGTGTTCTGCCCCTCTTCTTGTTCAACAGTCCAGAAAACTTACCTTTTTTGGACTGTTATCAGTTTGAGATCTCTGTGTAACTGGTTTCTTTATTGGATTTTGATTCATCTCTGTGGCGTGTGGTTGGGCACACTTATTCCACCAAGCTTTGGACTTTCTTGAACCTTTGGCTGCTCTATTTTCTCAGTTTTTCTTTGCTTACTTTGCTGAAATGGCCATGGAGAAAAGAGATATTCTACCAGTAAAGTTCAATGGAATAAACTATGCCTTCCAGAAATTCCATTTCCAGTTCTATGTTGAAAGAAATGGATTATGGGGGTTTGTGGATGGTTCCACAAAACAACCAGATCACTCTGATTCCAAGGGACTGAAACAGTGGAAGATCAACAATGCCAAAGTAGTGTCTTGGCTTCTCGGATCTGTTGAAACCGAGATTGCTATTCCAGTGAGAAGTTATCGAACTGCTAGTGAGATGTTCACCTACATGGAAAAGGTGTATCAACAGTCCAACATCTCACGTCAGTATCAGATAGAGATAGAGATATTTTCTTACAGCCAGGGTGAGAAGAAAATACAGGAGTATTATGCTGATTTCGTGAACTTGTGGACGGAGTATGAATTAGTTCACATGTGTGAAAACACCTCTGCATGTTGCATCAAAAATCAGAAAGAACACTTTGATAGGAGGAAAATCATGCATTTTCTGATGCATCTGAGACCTGAATATGAAATTGTAAGGTCCAACACTCTCAGTAGGGGCACTCCTCCCACACTTGACACAGTTTTGGGGGAGCTTCTCAGGGAGGAAACTAGACTCATTACTCAGTCGACCCTGAGGTTGAAATCTGATTTAGGAACAGAGACAGCCTTTCTGATGAATAAATCCAAGCCCAAGAAGGACTTGTCTCGTGTACAGTGCTATGAATGCAAGGAATACGGACATGTTGTTTCACACTGCCGGAAGAAAAATTTCTGCACCTACTGCAAACAGCATGAACATATTATTCATGAATGTCCTACCAAACCAACAAAGGGGAATGGTTCAAGCTCTAAAATGAATCAACACAAGGCTTTCGAGACAACCACTGAAGGTACAGACACAGGGAGTACAGCTTCAGCTGGAATGGATGAAAATTCTGGCTCTTACAGAAGAAAGAATGCAGCAGCTAGTATCCTCAGCTATTTCCTCTGCATTTTCAGCCATCAGTCTTTCGGGTGTGTCATCCTATTATTGTTCCTCTCCTAGCCACTTATGGATCATTGATTCCGGGGCCTCTAACCATATGATAGGGGCTCACACTGGTCAATTCATTAAACCCAAATCCTTGAATAAACATATTATTATTGCGAATGGAGAGAAAATAGATATTGTTGGTTGCAATGATTTGTCCTTAACTACATCTATTAATTCTTGTTTTCATCTGCCTAAAACTTTCTTTGTTCCTAAACTTACAACTAATTTGATCTTAATCGGTCAGCTAGTTGAGGATGGTAACATTGTTTCCTTTTTCCCATGATGGTTGTTTGATACAGGACCAGCGCACTGGGACGGTGAAAGGGAAGGAGCGTAGACTGGGTCGGCTATTTGCCTTGGAATTTGAAAAGACACCAGGGCACTCATCCACATCCTGTTTACTTACTACCACTCCTAGTACTAAGGTTACTTGCAGATATAATGTATGACACTTGTGGCATAGGCGTCTTGGGCATCCCTATGCAAATAAACTTGAGTCTTTGTTTCATGATGGTTATTTGTCTTCTAAAGCTACTTCTTTTAATAATGTTGATAAGGCTTGCATTTCTTGTTTCTTGAGTAAGAGCCATGTTTTATCCTTTCCTTCAGTTGTTGAACATGCGTCTGTTCCTTTTAAAATAATACATAGTGATGTTTGGTCATCTCCAATTGTTTCCAAATTGGGATTTAAATATTTTGTTACATTTATTGATGACTGTACTTGCTTTACATGGATATATTTCTTGAGAAGCAAATCTAAAGTTTTTTCTACCTTCAAATCCTTCCTAGAAAGAATCAAAAACCAATTTGATGCAAACATTGGGGTTTTCCATTCAGACTCGGGGGTGAATACCTTGATGGAGATTTTCAAACTTTCTTGAGAGAAAATGGAATACAATCCCAAAGATCTTGTCCTAGCACTCCACAACAAAACGGAGTGGCAGAGCGCAAGAACAAACATATCCTGAGCATAGTTCGAACTCTTCTTCATGATTCCCATGCTCCAACTTCATTTTGGGTGGAGGCGGCTAGCACTGTTGTGTACCTTATTAACATTCTTCCATCATCTGTCATGCATAATACATCTCCTTTTTAAAGTTTGTTTCACCGTTCACCTGATTTTTCTATTCTTCATGTCTTTGGTTGTGTATGATTTGTTCACCATCCCCCACATGAACGCACAAAGCTGACTCCCCAATCAGCAATGTGTGCTTTTGTGGGATATAGCCCTGATCATAAGGGCTTCCTTTGCTATGATCTGAAGTCTCGTCGATTTTGCATATCCCGCAATGTCATCTTCCTTGAGAACATGTCCTTTTTTGCTCACATTGTTAAGTTGCCTACTACTTCCATTTCGATACTACATTCTTTTGACTCTGCAGGTTCTTCAGATTTACTTTCTATTCCAGAGTTGCTCCTTGCCTATTTCAGAAAGAGGCTAGCTGCTCTAGCTCCTATTGTTCTACCCCCTTCATCACCAGAAGCTGATCCATCATTCCTAGCCACGAGTTCTCATCCTTCTCTTGATCCTTTAAGTACACCTGCACCAATCCATGATCCTCAACCATCCTCTAATCCTCATTTACGTCTCTCTTCTCGAATTTCCCATCCTCCTGACCGCTATGGTTCTCCTTCAAACCATAGCTCTTTCTCTGCTATTCTATCTACCAAAAATATTCCCACATCATACCAGAAGGCCATGGCTGTCCCACATTGGAAAGAAGCAATGAATACTGAGCTCCAAGCTCTTATGGATAATGATACTTGGGATATGGTTCCAGCCCCTCCAGATGCCTCTCTTATTGGAAGCAAGTGGGTATATTCAGTGAAACTTAAATCTAATGGGAGTCTTGATAGATACAAGGCACATTTGGTGGCACAAGGGTACAACAGGAGTATGGGATAGATTATGATGAGACATTTGCCCCTGTAGCTAAGATGACCACCATCCGTCTGTTGTTGGCTATATCTGTAATTAAACACTGGGAAATTCATCAGATGGAAGTCAAAAATGCTTTCTTGCACGGGGACCTCAAGGAAACTGTTTATATGAAGCCTCCACCAGGATAATATGATAGTTCTTCCCTGGTATGTCGACTCAAAAAGTCCTTGTATGGCCTTAAACAAGCCCCTAGGGCTTGGTTTGAGAAATTCCGTTCAGTGATCACAGATGCAGGATTCACACAAAGCTCTTCAAATTATTCATTGTTCATTTCGAGGAGTCCCCAAGGAATTACATTACTACTTCTTTATGTGAATGGCATTCTTATTACCGGTGATGACAGTCAAAGTATTTCCTCTCTGAAACAGCTACTCAATCAGTCTTTCAAGATGAAGGACCTCGGTCATCTCACTTATTTTTTGGGTCTAGAAGTTACTCACTCTCCCCATGGGTATTTTGTTAATCAACACAAGTATGCGATGGACCTTGTGAAATCTGCGAACCTGAGTGATGACGAACAGGTTGACACACCTCTTGAGATGAATATGAAATTTTCAAAAGATGATGAGGACCTCCTAGCAGATGCCACTCTTTATCGACAGCTTGTCGGTAGTCTGATCTACCTCACCATGACACGTCCAGATATCTCTTATGCGGTTCAAGTGGTCAGCCAGTTTGTTTCTTCTCCTCGACAACCGCACATGACAGCAATTCTTCACATTATCAGATACATCCGTGGAACACTTTCACATGGCATTTTCTTCCCTACATCTCCTTTGCTTAGCTTATCCACATATGCAGATGCTGATTGGGCAAGATGCCCAGACACTAAACGCTTCACTAGTGGTTGGTGTGTCTTTCTTGGTGATTCTCTTATATCCTGGAAGTGTAAGAAGCAACAGACCGTTTCCAAATCATCTACCAAGGCTGAGTATAAGCTATGTCATCCGTCTGCAGTAAGATTATATGGCTAACAGCCCTCCTTAATGATCTTGGCATCTCCTTGTCATCCCCAGTTCCTATTTATGCTGACAATGTGAGTGCTATCAAGATTGCATCCAACCCGGTCTTCCATGAGCGCACCAAACACATAGAGGTTGACTGCCACTTCATTAGAGACCAGTTTTCTGCTGGACACATATCTCTACCGCACGTGTCTTCTGCCCTACAGCTTGTTGACATATTCACAAAGGCTATACCCGTGCTCGCCACCAGATTCTAGTTGACAAACTGATGCTCGTATCTCGGCATCAGTTTGAGGGGGGTGTAGAGACTGATCAATGTCTCTTACATCTTCTTTCCTTTTTTGGCCCTTGGGACCACCCTTTTATGTTGTAACTTATGTAAACTATCTTTTGTTTTATTATTTCTTGTAAGACAAGGACATAACTGTCCTTTCCATAACATTGTATTATCTCCATATATAAGTTAAACATTTCTGGGCATGATGTTTAAGACAGAACACACCCTTTTTCACTCTCAACTCTTTCTCCTCTGTTTTGATCTGAGTTGACAATTACAATGAATTATGTTATGAGATATTCATTAGATGGTGTATAGAATTTTGTGGGGATCTAACAGTTTATTCACATTTCACTTTGTCTTGAAATTTTAATTTTCATACTACCTAATTAGAAATTCTTCTTATTCTTCATTACTCAAGGTCAATTCGTAGGGCAGTTTATGATCAAAAGGAATTAATTCATCTCGTTTGATGAATCTCTTGGAGGTGCTAAGGAAATTTCTCAACCTCATTCTTATACCCCACCCTCCAAAAAAAAAAAAAACTTTTTGGTGATGTTTGCAAGTCTTTCCCATTAGAAGCTATGAACAGCTATTTGCATGCTTATTGAAACTTTTTCCAAGTGTGTGGTGCCTTTTTTGTATCCCGTCTGTACTGTTTCAAGCCTTTTCCGATCTTGTTCACATCATTAAATAAAGACAAACTTTTGAAAAAAAAAGTTAGATAATGGAACATAGTCAACCAAAAAAGTTGTAATTCCTATGCACCATCTGTTTAAAGATAGAAATTAAGATAACCGAAAATGCTACTCCTGTGTACATCAGCTTTAGAAAATGAAATGCAAGAGTCTACTAAACATTTGGCCGGTTAAAGCTGGCTATGATAACCAAATGAAATGATAATACCATTATGACAAGCAAAAAATAAATGAGACAACTACCTGTAATTGAAATAAACATTCAGAGGATTTGCAGAACATACAGTATACGCAAGTCCAGAATGTTTGATAACTCTGGTGGAAGATATCCAGATAAGTTATTGTTGTCCAAAAGCCTAGAACATCCATATCATCAGCAACAAAATCAAGATCACAACAACACACACTTTCAAAAATATAAGAGTATTCATTATTAAAACCATAAGAGAATGTTATGATATGAATAAGAACATAAGGAATTGCTAAATTAACTCACAAGTGAAGCAGACTAGATAATTTGGAAAGCTCAGGGGGAATTTGCCCACTAAGTGAATTATTGTTCAGGTGGCTGCAAAAATATATATATAAATATATTTGTATCAGAAAATTTATTAAAGATAGTTAAAATTCTGAGCCAACTAAAAATCCACATTGAGTTTGAGAAGCCACTAACAGATGCTTTATTCTGTTTAAGTTTGAGAACGAATTTGGTATTGGTCCTGATAATTGGTTCTGGTCAACTTGGAGTCTGTCTAAGTTAGGAAGATAGCCAATCTCAGCTGGTAAAGAACCTGATATCTTGTTTCCATTCAAAAGCCTGTATATATACACAGAGAGTCCATCTCAAACAATCAAAAATCCATATAAGTTAGTACATAAACTGGGCTACAAGTGAATAAATAATCATGAATAAATGATACTGAGAAAGCATAAGTTACTGGAAAATTTCTTAACCAGTTACTACTGCAGTTTTCTCAAAGAATGGTATGTTTATAATATTAAGGATATAGAATAGACACCTCATTGCTCGGTTTGTATAATATCAAAGATATAGAATATGCACTGATAGAAACAGTTGACAAATCCCAAGGAAACGAAGCTTACCTAAAAAAACTACCAAAATAGCCACAATCTCTTGTAGCCAAAACAAACCCCAAAACGACCTCCAAAAAGAAGGAAAATGAATCCCCAAACTATGAAGCATTGACTTTCCTCCCTATGCCTACACCATCCCCAAGGTGAAAACCACAAAACTCCAAGACATTAACCCCATTGCAACTAAGCTACTGTCTCCCCTCCCTCTACTTCCCTTACGCAGATGGCACCTTTCCCTTTTCTCAAACATCCTTTGCTGTTCAATTTAGAACTAAATATTTCACTCCTTCCACTCAACCATTAATGAGATACCTTGTCCACCTCATGTCTCTGTGTGACTTATACTTCCAAGCCTTCACACCTTATTCCTTTGTTCAAGGCCAAAAAGATAGTCACCTTCTATAAAGAAAACCCTAATCTTCTTGGAAATAATAAACCTTTCAAAAAAAGCCCATGGATACAGGTAATTAAATTTGTAATTTAAAAACATACTTATTTTTATATATGAACATATCTAGCATATTATACAAATATTTACAGACATACTAAATTGTCCATAAACTTTTCTAGTACAGCATTTAGCATTACATGTATTACAAGCTATGGTTCTAATATCCCAGTTAAGAAGGTTATGAACCTATGGCAGTTTCCCCAGCCTCCTTTTCATTCATCATTGCATTCTCCAATTCATCACCAGATCATTCTTCTACTTTCAGTTTACAGAATAGAATTCACTACTTGGATCTATCACTCCACTACTATTTCTATTGATGGTAACTTTTTCAAGGACGATCATCCATTTCCCGATCTTATCCAAAACCCAATCCAGATGCTATTACTCAAACCTAACTTCATCCATGTCTGGAACAGACAGACAGAGAGAGAGAGAGAGAGAGAGAGAGAGGTTGTCCACTTCCTTCTCCCAAGCATAGGGCCACACTGGTCATGCCAAGAAACATCCTGAACTTAAAAACCATCCTTCTAACTCCAGCATCCACCTTAGCCAGTTCCACTAACAAAAAACAGAAAGACAGACAAGGAAGACCGGACTACCATAAATCTTCATAGGTGGACCACAAAGGCCCATTTGGAGCTTCAAGTCAAACTTCACCTCCAATCTGTCTATTTCCTTCTTCAGTCCAACACTTAGCCCTATTGATGCAGATAAAGAAGCAAGGAAAGGATTCATGGAGAAACAAATTAGTTTTCCAATTCCTACACCAATTTCAAAATTTTTGGGTGATAGGATATTGCTATTGTTTGAACTATTTAGTTTATTTTCTAGTTGGAGGTGTCTTAAGGATATGATTTTAATTTTTCTGGAAATTTGTTATTATTTAAAAATTACTATTTATGGTAACTACCAAACGTTTTTGTAATTAATAATTTATAGTAAACTCACGATTTTCTATCTTTACTAATTTCTGGTATCTTTACATTAACTAGTTTTAGAAGGACAAGTAAGGTGTTATTGGAGTTCTAGTTGTTTCCAAAGATATTTTTTATCCTCTCTCACCTATTTCTATTTCTGCTTGCACGAGATCTGTCTCACCTTTAGTTTCTCTCCCTCCCTCTCTATCTATCCATCTAAGTTCTTGCTCATTCTTTGGTGGATAGCAAGCTCTGTACTTGATTTTTTTTTTTCGATAAATAGATGTCTACTTAATTTTCCATCCTTAATCAACTAAAGCCATTATTCACCTAACAAAGCCCACTACCAGATCTGGAATTTGTTAGACTCCTACCCTGTCCTACATCAGTTTGTCATTAGAACCAAATGAAGAGGTACCAAACCAGATCCAGAAGCATTATAACCAAATCCAGAAGTATCATAAACTTAGCTAAAACATGGGAAATACTACAATGAAGGAAATTAATACCAAGCTTGGTGATTTTATCCATAGCCATGAAGAATAGAAGAATTGACTCCATGACCGAATTGACTGCATTGCATCTAGAGTTACATATTTGGCCAAAAAGTCACTGCAAAAGATCACAAGTTTAACACTCTAAAGTTCAAATTAGAAGCCTTTCTTATAGATAAAGGTATTATTATTGCTGAAAGCTCTTCAAATGCCACATCTAATGGAGCATCTTAGCCTACTTCTTGGACAACAAATTCTTAATCCCTTCTTCCTCCACTGCCCTCCATGTCACAAGCTATGGAGCAACAGTTTCAGCATGAAGCTACCCTTAAAATTCCTACCCTAAAGCTGCAATTCCTACCCTAAAGCTGCAATTCCTACCTTAAAATTCCTACCCTAAAGCTACCCTTAGCCTATTTGCTTGAGTTAATTCTGGTTGTTGCTAGGAGTCTCTCTCTCTCAAGTCTCAAGTTCTTGCTCATTCTTTGGTGGACAGCAAGATGTCTATTTGTTTTTCGACTCATATCCTTCATTCTTAATCAACCAAAACCCCTTCTTCACCCCACAAAGCCCATCACCAGATTTGGAATTTGTATGACCCCAACCGTGTCATACATCACCTATATAAACACTCACCAACTATATGTGTCTCAACATCCATAACTGGACTTTTCACAGCCAGGAGTGTGTCTGATGAGTAACACTGGATCATTATCATATTCACAATTGGAGTAAGTAATGATTTCAATGATAATAACCACTAAGGGATGAACCATCCCTCTCACACTGCACCTCCTTAATTTTCTCCTCAGCTTCAAACTCCATCTCTACTTGGCTCCTGATCTCCTCTAACTTTCAGCACAGACAAGATTCATTTCATCCGTTTTCTTAAATAAACTCTGAGATTCCCATTTCCAAGTATGTTAAGAACCTACCAACTTTCAAGGTTTCCCTAGCATGGGATGGTTTGCAATGCAAGTTTAAATCTGACCCAAATCCAAAAACCAAGATAACCTCCTTAGTTTCACTCTTTGCCTAGATGCAGTCCAATAGAATTGAATAAAGAACCCATCAAAATATTTTCCATGTAGCCGATTTCTTGCTTAGCACTCCCACTTGTAGGTCCCAATACTTCACTGTTAAATAACTATTAAACATGTCCAACATACACTACTTGAGTTTGGTTCTGGTTTCAATTAACAATATGCCATCTATATGAGACCTGAGATCAAATCCCACTGCCTCCAGGGTTGGGGAGTTAAGGGGATGGGGGATGGGATTTCCCCATTGTGTAGACCCATGATGCTAAAAAAATGCCATCTATACATCTGCAAGCATACTTATTGAAAGTTAATCCAAAACCCCAGGGAATTGATAAAGCCTAATCCTAACAAAAACAGATCTAAATGTTATTTTATTTTGTCCACAAAACATATAATAGAAGAATTAAATTAGAAAATAGAAAATAAAAAGTCATTTTTCAACAAGACTCATTAACTAATAATTTTGCATACTTTTTTTGTTTAAGGATTTAAGAGGAAGTAATTTTACAAATAGCAGCAACACAAACAACATGTACACCATTGGATATAATACAAGCACCTGAGCATATAACTATACCAACTATGAGATCAAAATGTTGAATCTAAATAATATGAATTCCACTTACAAGAGTTCCAAAGATGTAATATTTCCAATCTCTTTTGGTATATTGCCAGTTATTTCATTCCACATAAAATCTCTTCCAAAAGAAACCAAGAAAGGGATTAGTATTATAGAAAGGATAGTATGCAAATTTTTTAAGATAATAAGCAAGGACAATGGTATCTTCTACATATGTAATATATTGATGTCTTTGATGCTATAGGTTATTTTCAAAGTTCCACTTCTATATAAAATGTTACAACTCACAATACTTGAATATGCGATAGTTGACCAAGCTCAGGGGCTAAATATCCTGAGAGATTCATGTTTAGCAGCTGCCTATAACAAAAGGCAAAAAGAAAGTTATGGTATCATTTATAATCTACCAATATAACAACAATTAGTCAGGAAAGGAAAATTGTATTGTAATAGCAATGCTAAAGGTAGTAATAACAAAATCATATTAAGTACTAGTTTTGCATTGCAACACTTCATCTGTGAGAAGGCTACTTCCTAAACCTTCTGGTACACAATGTAATAAGATCCCAAAGGGTTGAAAAACATTAACAAATCATACAGTTCTCGTATATGCAAGTAGCCATCAATCCCAACTGTATCGAAGCACAAAACTCCTGTCCAATTCGATGTGCATGGGTCCCCCTTATTCCAATTATTAAGATGCTTCATTTGATCAATTAACCTGGTCTTAATTGTTTGCAATGCGGTAACTGCAAAACAGCAGAAATGATTACTTGAATTTCATCATGGGTGTAAATAAGAGAACATGTTAATGCTTTAATAAGTTGGATTTCTTAGGTGCTATGATATTGCCCCAGCACAAATGGGAGCAGCAGACTTTAAAATAGTAAATCATTACCATAGGCCTTATCAGGTTGCAAGTGTACAAGTTACCAAATCTCACTGGCATGATCAGGTCCAACACATCATAAAAAGCATAAGAACAAGAAAAGCAGCAATAATAATGAAAATTGGTGCTGTAATTTAACTGACACCACAAGCATGCAATTATGCAAATGTGCACACTTGGCACATGCACACACATGCATCTCTCCTGACCAAGTGACAGGAAGGCTGAGTATATCAATTTCAGGACAACCCAGGTGTCATTATGAGTGACAGCCCTAGTGCTTGTTTAGTGGTGTTATCCCTCCATTGAGCAGTAATCATGACGGTTTCTATGCTGGTTGACACTTGACAGTGCAGTTGTTAGTTAAAGTTGTGATTAGGGTTTTCAAAGTGCAGATGGTGGAATATTGCAGAATGTGATTAGGGTTCTCTCCTACATGTTTCCTCTTGCTGTGTGGATTGAACTGTCCTGCATAGGTGGTAAGTAGGCAGCTGTATTACCCTAGTAATAACAGATTTCATTTATGTGTGTTTGTTTTGTGGGATAGTGATGGAATAAGTGTGGTGGTGTTGACAGCCTTGAGTGGATAGCATTATGGCAATGACAGGAAATAGTAGTGATCAAAAGTCAAGTGTTACGATCACCCCTGATTATTTGAATGTGCAAAAAACATCCATTAAACTAAACGGTGAAAACTATGTGCCATGGGCTAAATCAGTGGAGGTTTTTCTCAAAGCCAAAGCTAAAGTGAAGCATGTAAAAATGGCAAACCTTCAGCCAAATCTCAAGGGTATAGTAAGTGGGAGAAAGAAGCAGCCAAAATCATGGCATGGTTGTAGAATGGTATGGAATCAAAAATAAGTATGAACTTTATGTTTTTAGATATAGCTAAAGAAATATGAGACCATGCTGAGAAGGTTTATTCTAGTCAGGACAACATTACAAGAGTGTATCAGATTTTTCAAGAGTACTTCAATTTACAATAAGGGAATCAAAGCCTTGAAGAGTACTATGCTAGTATGAGAAACCTCAGAAATGAAGTCAATGCTTACCAACCCTTGATTTTTTTATGTTAAACTTCAACAACAACAATAGGAGCAACTTGATGTAACTACATTCCTTTTGGGTTTGAAGCAGGAATATGAACCTGTCAAGACACGGATATCGGGTGGTTGTACTCTTCCCTCTCTTGAGGAAGTATTTGCTCGACTTTATTGGACCTATAGAGATTGCTACTACTTCTAATAGGTCTTCCCTAGCCGTGGCAAGAGGGGGAGATTGTGGTAATAGGGGTGGAGGTCATGAAGTACGAGGAGGTCGTGGGAGACCTTTATTTGGCCATGGTGGTAGTGGTAATGGAGGTCAAGATATAGGGGGAGGCTGTGGTAGAGGATGTAATGGCCCTAGAAAGTGCACATTTTGAGGAATAGATGAGCATATTGTTAATTTTTGCTATGACCTATATAGAGAGAATGGGCCGAATGGCCCATAGGCTGTTCTTATTTATTTAATTTTCTATTTCGTTTGTTAATGGGTCTTTAACTAATGGGCCTTTTATGTTTATGTTTAATTAAGTTAATATCCCAATTAAGGGCCTCTCTGTAAATACAGAAACTTTGTATATTACTTTTTAATGAAAGGATTAGGGAAGGGAGAAAGGTTTGAACAACTATTCTCCCAAAACCCTATTGCCGCCAACTTCTCTCTTGCTGCTGATATCTAATCCTTTTCATAACCTCCCCTCCTTCTTTTGGCCTGTTTTTCTTCTTGGTCATCATTTTTCATTTTTTGATCAATAACATTTCATTACTTAATCACAAAAGTAATTACAGTGAGGAAGATAAACTTTCTTATCTTCCAATTGGGGCTTAAAACTCCCAAGAACAAAAAGGAAAAAAATTACACTTGTGCCCAAAACATTGACTCCCTCTCGACTCCTTGCTTAGCTAACCCATCCACAAAAGAGTTAGCTGATCTTTTCACCCAGCTGATCTTAATTTCCATCTCTTGAGCCAGCCAACTAAATTTCCTCCTCTCATTACTATACATCCATAATCTACTATTTTCTTTATTCAGCCACCCTACCACCACATTTGAGTCCCCTTCAATGATGAGTTTTCTTATATTCATCTCCTTAGCTCTTTGAACTCCTTCCAAAACTGCAAAGATCTCAGCCCTGAGAGAGTCACCCACTCCAAATTGGGCCAGAGAACATGGCTGAAATAAACCCATTCTCATCCCTAAACACACCTCCAATCCCCAATTGTCCAGGGTTTCCCCGACTACTCCCATCAAAGTTTAGTTTTAAAAAGCCAGCCGGTGGAGGTGTCCAAGACACACACAAGATTGCTTTGGTCTGGGTGCAGTTAGCAATCTCACCCCACTTCCTCAACAAATCATCCATTGTGAAGTCTATAAACAGCTCTAAAGATTTCAGCCACTGTACTACCCTTATATGGAGCAGTTCTCTCAGTTCTTCATTGCTTCTTTCTACTCCAGGATTCCCCCGACTACTCCCATCAAAGTTTAGTTTTAAAAAGCCAGCCGGTGGAGGTGTCCAAGACACACACAAGATTGCTTTGGTCTGGGTGCAGTTAGCAATCTCACCCCACTTCCTCAACAATCATCCATTGTGAAGTCTATAAACAGCTCTAAAGATTTCAGCCACTGTACTACCCTTATATGGAGCAGTTCTCTCAGTTCTTCATTGCTTCTTTCTACTTCAGAGAAGATTCTAGAATTCCTTTCCTCCCATAGGGACCAAAATACTGCAGCCCTCAAACATCTCCACATGATCCTTCCCCTTTTCATTCGGCATCTGAAGGAGGGGGAAAAAAGGCTTTGCAAATTGATGGAGGATTCCATCTACACCCAAAAAGGAAAAGTGCCCAACTGGCAAATCACCAATAAGTGAAAACCAGTCTCCTTAAACTTTAGTGAAACTGAATATTTCCCAATTAGCTCCTCCACACCTTCAACCATATCCTTCTTCCACATTGTAACTATCCCCCCTGAGGCTCTGATAACCCTGCATTTGGGGTATTTTCGGCCTTAGAATAGTCAAAGCGTACCCTTTTCCCAGTTAAAATCAATTATGTGACCTTTGAGGGTCTCCATGCAAATTATGTAGAAAATTGGGAAGTTTTCTAGGCCGAAGTGCAGTTTTTGGGAAGGTGGTGTGAAGACCAGCTAAGAGAGGGTGTTTTTGTAAAGAACTGAGAACAGGAGGGCACCTCCAATCTGCTAAACCCAGTTGGCACCCATCCTATTGTAGTACCATGCTCCCCTCTCCTTAGCAAACCCTAGGGAGCTTTTTTAACCTAATCTTTTCACTCTTAGCAAACCCTAGCCGCCCCTAAGTGTTTAATCACCACCCTCCACCTCTTTTAATCTCAACCACTCATTTTAGGGCTCTCCTTTATAGCTTTTAAACCCTAGGGCGCCACCTATTCTACTAATCCTCACCATTCAGCCCCTCACCTCCAAATCTCAACCACTCCCTCCATCTTATATCCCAACCATTCAATCTAGGGCACTACCTATTCTTTTAATCTTAACCCTTCAACCCTAGAAGTTCTAATCTACACCCTCCATTTTTGGGCACCCAAATCTCAGCCCTACATAATATTGAGCACTCTCTCCTTTTATTTTATTTTTATGAATGCCCTCTCCTTTTATTTTCAGCCATAGGATCACCTCAATACCATCCTAACCATCCATTTTTAACCTTAGGGTGTCCCTAACTTTGCGAAATCCTACTTGTCGCCCCCCATCTTTCTCCCTATTTCCAGTTGTGTCCACCCTTCTCTATAAAAAGGGTCCTAGGGGCCCTGTAGAAGGGGTTGGTCAATTCACCCAGTTAACAAGGCTAAGGTTTCTTGAGGAGTTCAAGGGTTGTAGAAGGGGAGGACGCCCAGATCTTGTCAGGAGGGGTTCCTGCAAGCTGTTCAACCAATCTGCAACTACCGCCACTGGATCTGATCAACCATTCTTTTCTTTTCTTTTCTTTATTTTCTTTTCTGTTATTTTTATTTCTGCAATCTTTTAGATTTAATTCTTGTTCATTTCTCTGTTTTGCAGATCTGAATTCGTTCGGTTCAAGGCTAAGGTGTCTCGAGGGGTTCGAGGGTTATAGAAAGGACAGACGCCCGGTTCTTGTTAGGAGGTGTTTCTGCAAGCTGTCTAGCCGATCTTCAACTACCGCCATCGGATCCGGATTCTAGATCGTTTTTTTTATTTATTTCTTTTATCTCCTTTGTTGATTCCCATACTTTATTAAATTCTGATTTTTATTTATTGTCTTGTTTAAATTCGAAACATTTAATTTCAGCAATAATAGATTCTATTTTCTTATTTTCTGCAATTCTCGATTGTATTCCCTTGTCCAGATCTAAGTATATATTAATTTTTCACTTGCTTCCCTGTGGATACGACCCGTTCTCACCCATTTACTACATTAGTAGTTTTTTGAGAAACGGTAAAAATTATAAATGTTTAAACTAGTGTTCCAGGGTGTTTAACGACGCGCTTCCGAAGACACCAGGCTCCCCATGATGAGGCAGCCACCCAATTGGTCCCCCTAGCTCTCCAAATACTCTTTGCCCATCTGCCATCAAACTCCATTCTTTTGGACTCTTGTATTAATACAATGTCCGGATCAAATCGCTTTAACACCTCTTTAATCGTTGCTCCTTTCCTTGCACTTCATATACCCCTCACATTCCAGCTAAGAATCTTCATTATCAACTCTCTCTTAATTCCCTTCTTCACCTGCCCACTACTTCCCCCCTTTTCTTCTATCTCCTTTAACCCCGAACTTTTTATCACCTTCCACATCCCTTTTCAACCTATCAACTTCACTCAGTTTCCTTTTCTTCACTTTGATCTCCTCCTTTCTCTTCTGTAAACCGCCTTTCAGGACGTTCAAGTTATCCAATCTACATCCTAGTTTCCCCACAAATTCTGCTATTGAATCCATTCTCCTGTTTCCCTCCACCAAAACTCTCCCTGCTATTTCCCCTTCATTTCTCCTCTCCTTTCCTAATCTTCTCCCTCTTGACCCCTCTCCTCTGATCTCAGTCCTACCCTCCCTCCTCAACACATTTTGTTCCACCTCATTAAATACTCCTTCAATAATCTCCCACACCTTCTCATTCATGTACCTTCCTATCAGCTCCCCCTTCTGATCCTTCATCAACCTCTCCACAATCTTAAGGCACCCACCTCCATTGTTGGCTTCACATACAGGGGCTACAGAGCTTGGAATGGGATCAAAATCTGGAACAAAGGACATAGAAGACTCATCGATATAACAAAAACTGAATTTACTCGATTACCTGGGTTTAACTGGAGGGGTGGATTTGACTCCGGGCATAATTTCTCGGCCTACCATACTGGTTCAAAGAGTTGGTAATTATCCGTCCCCCTAAGTTGGTTGGGAAGCATTTCTGTCCTTTGGCTAATCTGGCAATCTGTCCTCTCTCCCCATTGTTTACCCCTTGGTGATGTACTCATGCTCTGCTTCAGGTTCTCCTGATTTGCCACTCTATTTCTGCCATGCACAATCTGAAGCCTTGGAGATGGGTTAATTCCATAAGGTTCAGCAGCCTCACTTGCTCCCATAATTCCAGGACTTACCGCGCCAATTGAGCCTTCTTGGCCGCCTGGATTGCTTCTCCTCACCTCTTCTATGTCCCCTTGAAATAAGCCCGCAATGTTCAGGCCCATATCACCTTCATCAAAACCTCCATCGTCCTTCACACTACCAATACTAGTACCACTGACTAAGCTATCGTCCGAGTCCTCACTATTCTCCCTGCATCAAACCCATCCTTCGTCCACCCTAAAATCTTCTTCGCACCTTTCTCTTTCAAATCTGGGGTTTGGTCTCTTTGTGGAACATCTCAAAGAGCTTGGACCTTCTCGATCTCAACAGCGCAACCACTGTGAACCACCCTGAACACCATTTTCCACCGTTGTATTTTGTCCCCAACAGTTCTCCCCAATGTAGACAAAGATAGACCAAAGGGACGGTCCATAGTCGGCCCTTCTACCACCCTCTTACCCCGACCTGCGTGACATTTTAAGTGGTCACGTGGGCCACTAAGCCTAGAGCCCAGTTTAGTATGCGAATCGACCTTAACCCCCACCGACTTGGACCAAGCCATTCGATGTATATTGTTTGGTTCACTTATCTTCTTTGCCACGTCAGCATAGGTTAAATTACCCGCCCCACTTTTGCTTTTTTCAAAAAAAAAAATGAATTTATTTCTTTTATTGGCTGACTTGTCACCTGGTCTTCCCCCACCGACTAATTAAATACTAATTTGGATTTCCCACGCAAGTTTTCTTCTTTTCCCACTCTCCTTCCTCCATGTGTCCACCACCTTGCCAACACATCATCATCTTCAACCTTTGGACTTCTTCCCTACCACGTCTGTTCGAATTCAAACGCCACCCACACCTTGAACCATGCTCCTTCTGAGCAGATTTCGAAGAACCTTGGGACGTTTTCATGCTTGATTCCGGCAACTTGAATCTCGACTACCCCCAAACTTCTTTTGTTGGTTCCCATCAGCACCCCACCCAAGCTTCGAACAATCTGTTCAAGAACAGAGTCCCTCCACAAATTGAAGGGAAGACCTAACAACTTCAGCCGTATGTATCCATCTTTCACCTCCACTTCGTTACAGAAAGGGCTCCAATTCTGAAGCTGAATGAGGCTGCCATCCACAACCACCGTGTTGAAGCAAAGCTCCTAGTCGCCTACATCAAGAACTGCCTTTGTCTCTATAAATGGAAATAGGCTAGCTTCATTCTTCAAATTTATCTCCTTAGCTACAATAGCCAGTACCTTCTGCCAATCCTTCACACTCCTGTCAGCCACTAGCACCAATCGTTTCCTCCAATTATCTATGCCATCACCCACCATAATTTTCTAGTGTACAGAGGAACAGGCAACCACCATACCAGGAACTGTAGGTCCTTGTACCTCTATACTCCCACTTGTTCCAACCACACCCTCCTTCACCTAAACCTTTCGGCCATTACCTTTTGATTTCTGGTCAACTGCCTTCTCACCTTTCGCCTTCTTCCGGTCCACAGCCACAAGGAAAGCCTGCAACTCCTCCACAAAGACCAACCATCCTTTCTACCTTTTACCTTCCGGTAAACATATCATTTGTTTTCCACTTATGCCAAATAGCTTAGTCACAGTAATAAACCACCCCTTGGTATTTCTTCTCACTTCGATTACAAAGGTCTTTCCTTGAACTGTCATCGTATTTTTCCATCCTTCCTCCTTGTACGAAATGATAGCTCCATCCACAAAGCCTTTCATCCATACAACAACCTCCTCCGGTACCAGTATTGTCGCCTCATTGTTCTCTCTGATTTTCAAAGCACAACTTCCTTCGGTCCATCCTCTTCCAACTTGAAAGACTTGGCTTCCATCGTCACCTCAGAATGCCATCTTCCAACCACTCTGAAACCCTTCTCCGCAGCCATCTCAGTGGTATCCTCTCTCTAACCCACCTACTTTGGCTCTCCCATATTTCTCACGCAGGCAGTACTTCTCAACACGAGAGGTATTCCTAGACAATTATTTGCTTCTAGCAATGCATCTACAAACATAAGCTCTATTGCCTCGACTTTTTGCATGTGTATAGACTGAACGATACAGATCAGCTCGAGTAGCAAATAACTTGTGAATTGTCTATCTTGGTCATCATTCTGACAATCCCTGGAGTTATTTCCCAAAACCCTAATTAACTAGAGAATTCTGATTGCAGGCCCCACAGGGAGCTTTACCTTGGCACTCAGTGACTGAAGGGGTTCTTTCTCTTTACCTTGAAGATCGATACAAGTCTTGTGGTGTTCTGTGAAGCCTACAGGGAGCGGCTGTTGTTTTCTTATTTCTCACCAGTTCTGGGTGAGACGCAATTGGCAGATACGACTTCATAGAGGTTGGTACTTGGTGTCTGATTTTTCCTGTCTTCCTTGTTTATCATTTGAAGCTGTTTGAAGTTCTTTTGAAGTTGTTTGAGGAAGACGAATATCTCGGGAGTTGAAAATAAGTGTGGCGCAAAATCCGAACAGGTTCCAAGAGCACCCATAAACTCACTATTGGTTGTGACCACAGTCAAGCTTGATGGAACTAACTATCTAGCATGGTCACTGTTGGTAAAAATACATGTTTATAGCAGAGGCAAGTGGGGGTATATCTCCAGGAGTAAGAAAGCACCACCGGAAGATGACCCATCTTATAAGAAATGGTTGCAAGAGAATTATACTATTATTGGATGGTTAGTGAACTCAATGCAACCACAAATTAGTCAACATTATTTATGGATGAATTCAGCCAAGGAAATATGGGATAGTGTTGCTGAAACTTATTCACAAAAACTGAATGTGGCCAAGGCATATAAGTTAAGGAGTTATGTGAATAATCTAAGGCAGGGGGAGAGACCTTTAGCAATATACTTCTCAATGCTGAAATGCTTGTGGCAAGAGATAGACCTAATGGAAACTATTGTTAGGAAAAGCATGAATGATGCTGAGACATACAGGAAATTAGTTGAGAAGAATAGGGTATTTGAATTCTTGACATGGTTGAATCCCGAGCTTAACATTACCAGACGGAATATCCTAGCTAAGGATAATGTATTTTTGTCTCAGGCCTATTGGCGAGTAGTAAAGAGAGCAGGAGGTTGGTCCAGGTTCAAGGTTCGAAGGTGACTACAGGTAGTTCAGGTGGTTCAGGGAAGAAGGAAGTCATATGTGAGTACTGCAAGAAACCAAAACATACAAAAGATAAATGTTGGAAACTGCATCCAAAACTCCTTCTACCTCGTTTTCAAAAGAAGGTTGATAATGGGAAGTCAGGAAGTGCCAACATGACCACAGTCTCAAATAATGACAGGTGCTTCACAAATGAGAAGACTGCTAGTGAGCAGTTAGCAATTATGAAGGCAGAGTATGAGAAGTATGGGAGGGTGATCAGTTACCTTGAGAGTGCAGCCTCCTCTTCCAACCCTCCGAACAATCCAACTACTTCTACATCTGCACATTCAGGTATACGTGCTACTGCCAATCATGCAATTGTCTCAGGTAATCGTAGGATCCCTTGAATTATTGATTTTGGTGTTTCTAATCATATGACCAGCCTTTCCGCTTTGTTTATTTCTTATGATTTGCTTCCTGGCCGTGATAAGATTACCCTAAATGATGGCTCACTTGCTCCTATTTTTGCCAAGGGAACCATCAAGGCTACAGACTCCCTTTCTCTTTCTTCTATCCTTCATGTCCCTAGACTGAATACTAATTTATTGTTTGTGAGTAGCCTAACCAAATCCTTGAACTGCAGTGTAACCTTTTTCCTTTCTTATTGTGTTTTTCAGGACCTGAAGTTTCAGAAAGTGATTGGGAGTGGCCATGAGGCGAATGGAATAGACCTATTGGATACTCTTGGATAAAGCCAAGGACAACCTAGGAAAGCTGCTTTTGGATCTATTTCTTTAGAGTCTTTTAGTTGTGTCATGTTATGTCATTTTCGTTTGAGTCATTTATCTTTTTCTGCTTTGAGCCATTTATTCCCAGAATTGTTCAAGGGAATCAACTTGTCCAACCTTCACTGTGAGTCCTATGTGATATCAAAACATTGTAGAAACAGTTATCCTTTGAGTAATAAAAGATCATCATTTCCTTTACATATTGTGCACTCTGATGTGTGGGGGCCATACCACTTACCCTCTATGGGAGGTTATAGATATTTTATCTTGTTTATTGACGATTTCTCTTGATATACTTGGTTATTTTTTATGAGATCTCGAGATGAAGTTCCCAAGCTTGTGAGGCAGTTCCATGAATTTGTTCTTACCCAGTTTGATACAAGAATCAAAATATTCAAATCTGACAATGCAAAAGAATACTTTGAGAAAAACCTAACCTCTTATCTCACTGATTTTGGGGTCATTCACCAAAGTTCTTGTGTTCATACTCCAAAACAAAATGGAGTAGCTGAGAGGAAGAATCATCACATAGTTGAAGTTGCAAAAAGCATTTTGTTTGCCTCACATGTCCCTACAAGATTTTGGGGGGATGTTGTTCTCATTGCAACCTACCTAATCAACCGCATGCCATCTAGAGTGTTGGGCTTTAAGTCCCCTTTTAACCTCTAGATAAGGACATTTATTTCTATTCTCCTTTGTGTCTTTGGCTGTACTTGTTATGTACACATTTCTAGTACCCAGAGACATAAATTTCAACCAAAGGCCCAAAAGTGCATCTTCCTGGGTTATGCCTCCACACAGAAGGGTTATTGTTGTTTTGATCCTAACACAGGAACTCGTTATGTTTCAATGGATGTTATCTTTGATGAGTCCACTCCTTTCTATGATTCTTCTCAGGGGAAGCATTGTTCACAGGGGGGGGCATTTGTCACAGTTGCTTTCACTCCCCATTCCTGTCCCTATTGAGTCTCCTTCTATTCTTGATGAGTCAAGCAGGGAACAATCATCTCCAGTTCCATCCAATATTCCTATTCCTCCTCCTTTACCCCCTCGTCCCCTTTTTAATCCTAGGTGGTACAAACAACAAAGAACCAAGAGTGAGCAGATTGTTTCCTCTACATCACATGAGCCTCCTGTACTTCAAGTTATTAAAGAAACAACAGGTACTGATACCATCCCTTTGCAGCCTCCCTTCCCAGATCTTGATGTCCATATTGCTATCAGGAAAAGTAAACGGAAGTGTACTGCACATTACATTTCCAAACATCTTTCCTATGGCCTTCTTTTTCCTTCATATTATGCCTTTCTTTCTTCTATTGCTCCTAACCCTATACCCAAGTTTGTATCAGAAGCCCTTACTCTTCTAGAATAGAGGGATGCTATGAGAACTAAAATAAATGCTCTGCACAAGAATGACACATGAGAAGTGGTTGATTTGCCTTAAGGGAAGGAGCCAGTGGAATATAAGTGAGTGTATACCACTAAATATCATGCTAATGGCTCCATTGAGAGGTACAAAGCACAGTTGGATGCAAAAGGCTATACACAAACTTATGGGATTGACTATCTGGAGACTTTTGCTATTGTTGCAAAGATGACATCTGTGCGGATTCTACTATCTTTGGCAGCTCATTCAAATTGGCCTCTTTATTAGTTGGATGTGAAAAATGCATTCTTGAATGGACAATTACATGAGGAAGTTTATGTCTCTCCCACCAGAATGTATGGCACAGACATTGAGGGAAAAGTGTGCAAGTTGAAGAAGTCTCTTTATGGATTCAAACAGTCGCCTAGAGCGTGGTTTGAAAGGTTTAGGGCTGCCCTTGTTAACTTTGGTTACGTATAGACGCAATCTGACCATACCCTCTTTTGTGAAGAGGAGAAGTTCATTGGCAGTATATCTCATAGTGTATGTTGATGGTATTGTAGTGACTGGCACTGATGTGACAGGGATTGATGATCTTAAATCTTTCCTTCATATAGAGTTTGAGATCAAAGATCTGGGGGAGTTGAAGTATTTCCTTGGCATTGAAGTGGCCCGGTCTAAGGATGGAATTTTTATCTCTCAGCGAAAGTATGTGCTATACTTGCTCACTGAAACGGGCAAAATGGGTGCAAGACCTGGCTACTCCTATCAATATGAGTCACAAACTTTCTGCCTCTGATGGATAACTATTGAAGGACAAGGGAATGTTTCAAAGGTTACTAGGGAAACTGCTATATCTTTGTATGACTCGGCCTGACATTGCATATGCTGCCAGCTGCATTAGCCAGTTCATGCATGCTCCCAGAGACACTCATATAGCAGCAGCAGAACAAATTTTATGTTATTTATTTAAAGAGTACTCCTAGGGCATTCTTTTTGCTAAGCATAGTCATTTGAAACTGGAGGCTTACATAGATGCTGACTGGGCGGGAAACATTGATGATAGGAGGTCAACTTCTAGTTACTGTAGCATGGTGGCAAGTAATATTATTTCTTGGAGAAGCAAGAAACAATCTGTTGTTGTCAGATCTTCAGCTGAGGCCAAGTACAGAGCTATAGCTCATGGAGTTTTTGAGTTACTTTGGCTTCGATCCTTGATGGAGGGACTAGGTGTTGAGTATGATAAGCCATTGATGCTATATTGTGATAATTAGGCCACCATCAGCAGTGCCCACAATCCGATGCAACATGATAGAACTAAACATATTAAACTTGACAGGCATTTTATCAGAGAAAGTGTGGCTTCTGGAGAAGTTTGTCTACCATTCATTACATATGAAGAACAGTTAGCTATCATTCTTACCAAGGGAATCTCCAAGGCCAAACTACAACATTACACTGGCAAGCTAGGCATGATTGACATCTATGCTCGGCTAGTCAGCTTGAGAGGGAATGTAAAGAGAATGGACCGAATGGCCCATAGGTTGTTCTTATTTATTTATGTTTCTATTTCTTTTATTAATGGGCCTTTAACTAATGGGCTTTTTATGTTTCTTTATGTTTATGTTTAATTAAGTTAATCGCCCAATTAAGGGCCTCTCTATAAATACAAAAACTTTGTAAATTACTTTTTAATGAAAGGACTAGGGAAGGGAGTAAGATTCGAACAACTATTCTCCCCAAACCCTATTGCCGCCAACTTCTTCTTCTCTCTTGTTGTTGATACCTACATGGGCCAACCATGTTGTGACCAAGGTTCAAGGTATCAATATAATACATGTTGTATTAGGCGTATTATATTGTATCTTTGGGTACCCAATACACCTACTTACAGGTGTATTTAAGGAGCATGTCAATCCATGTGAGATGGGTGAGGATATCTGCCAACAATTTGGCTGATAGCTAAGCTAAGCAAGGGGTTCAAAGAACACATATGTTTTGGGCTCATTTGCAATTCTGTTTGGGGCAGCTTACTAAAGCTGGTCTCTTTCACAACTTCTTGTTGTATCCATAATTTTTCTAATTAATGAAATCATTTCAGAATTGCTGATAAAAAAAGTATCGATACACCTCTACCAATACACAAAGGTGTGTTGATACTTTGAACCATGGTTGTATCTAGTAGTGATGAAGCAGGTGGTAGTCAACAAGTTGATTAGACACCCTCAATATCTATAGTTGTTTCTAGGAAAGAGATGATGAGTGTTCCACATGATGAGTATGAGAGGTTCCTTTAGGCTACCTCACAACATAACACTACTACCCTTGCACACTCAACTATGACTTGTCTAGCATCCAAACCTTCCTCAACATCCCGTTGGTTATCGATTCTAGAGCCTCCAATCATATAACTAAAACTCTAGGTGTGTTTTTTCTCTTTCTTAGTCTTTCATATCACAAACAGTTACCCTAGCCTATGGCTCCACCTATCCTATTTGTGGTGTTGCTAATGTTGACCTTGCATCCTTGTCTCTTCATCTATTTTTGTATGTTCCTGAATTTTCACTCAAACTTGTTTGTTAGTAAATTGACTTAGTTTCTTAATTGCTCTATAACTTTTTGCCCCTCTTCTTGTGTCTTTTGGGATCTCAAAATGAGGATGAAGATTGGTGGAGGGCATAAAGCTAGTGGATTGTATTATTTTGATGGTGGTGGCTCGAAAGTAGCATTCCAATCCTCTCTTTCAACTCTCCAGTGGAATTTCAGGCTTGACCATCCATCCTTTCAAGCACTCAAGTCACTTGTTCCATCATTGAGTCATCTTTCATATTTAGAGTGTGAATCATGTATGAGAAACATCATCGGGTTCCCTTCAGTCCTAGAGTCGACAATTAAATTTTGAGTCTTTTTGCTTTAGCTCATTCGAACATTTGGGGTTCAAATAAAATTGTGTCGTACAATGGTTACAAGTATTTGGAATTTTCTTTGATAATTATTCAAGGATGACATGGCTTTATCTAAGTGAATTATTTTCCATTTTTCAAAAATTCCATGCTGAAATTTGCACTCAAATTGGTGTTCTAATAAAATTTTTTTGTTTCATTCATCAAACTTCCTATTCGTACACCACAAAACAAAATGGGGTGGCTGAACAGAAGAACCATCATTTATTTGAGATGGTTCAGGATTTTCTCAAAAAAAATCTTGAGATGGTTCAATCTCTTCTTCAACATATGAATGTTCCAAAAGGTTTTGGAGTGATGTTGTCCTTACAGCTTGTTTCTCATTAATCAGATGCCATGTCCATTCTTGGTGGTTCTTCTCCCTTTTTTATCATGTTCCCTACCTTGTCAGCTTTCCTCTCACCCCAAGAAATTTTGTTTATGTGTTTTGTTCATAATCTTAGCCTAGGTGCGAACAAGCTAGATACATGCTCTACGAAGTGTATCTTTCTTAGCTACTCTAGGGTTCAGAAGGGGTACAAGTGCTATAATCCTATTTCCCATAACTCATTTGTTTGCCCTGATGTTACCTTTTTTGAATCCTTTTCCTTCTTCACTAGTTCTAATATTTCCTCTTCACCTCTAGTGTTTCCTCTTTTTGTTCCTATTGATAACCCCATTCTTGTTGTTCCCAAACCTTCACGTCGGCAAGTACATACACATATTGGAAAGCCACCAATCACACAAGTTTATACTCATCGATAAACACCAACTCCTCCGCTTATAAAGCACTGTTGCCAGGACACTGGAGAGGAACAGGGGGAAGAGGAGGAGGAGGAGCAAGAACATTGTTACTACAAGGGGAAGACGAACCAGGAATGTCCATAGAGGTAGGAATAGGAAAACAAAAAAGAGTATGATCTTCACAAACACTCTCCCCCTAAAGAAAAGGACAAGTGGACTGAAAATATGGAGTAGACTCAAGGAATATAACATCCTTAGATACATACCTTCGGCCAATATGGGGATCAAAGCACTTGTACCCCTTTTGGACTAGAGAATAACCCAAAAATATGCATTTGATAGATTTAGGGTCAAGTTTCAGGCAAGAAGGACTCATATCATGAACAAAGCAACTACAACCAAAGACTCTGAGAGGCAGACTGAAAATAGGATTCTTAGGAAACAAAAGTTGATGAGGGGATTGAAGAGAAAGGGATCATGAAGGAAGTCTATTAATGAGATACACTGTTGCTTCAACTGCATCTCCCCATAATCAAGTTGGCGCATTCATCTAGAAGAGTAGGCCTCTTGCCACCTCAATAACATGTCTGTTTTTTCTCTCAAATACACCATTCTGTTGCGGAGTATGAAAACATGAACTTTGATGAATTGCTCCCTTTCCTTCAAGCAATAATCGCAGATGCTTTTCAAAACACTCCTTAGCATTGCCAGACCTTATTACCTTGATATGCCTTTCAAGTTGCGTTTCCACCATCTTGAAGAAGTTTTGAACAATGGAAGGGACCTAATCTATACTCTTCATCAAGTAAAGCCAAGTATATCTAGATACTTGGCTAGAGTAATCATCAATGAACAATATAAAATATTTATAGCCGCCCATACATGGAATAGAGTATGGGTCCCAAACATCAGTGTGTGTCAATTTAAAAGCAACACCACTCCTTCTATTACTTGCAAGATATATAGTTCTACATTGTTTTGAGAGAATGACAACTTCACATTGCATACTCAAACTAGACCCAAACTGACAAAGTTTGGAAACAAAAAATTAATGGACTTAAAAGACACATGACCGAGGCGACAATGCCACAACTTCAAAGGACTCAAATTTTCATATTGACATGACTCATCTGGCCCAGTAATCCTTGCTCAGAGGTTTGATCAAAAAGGTAAACTCCATTAACTTTATGTCTAGTTCCAAACATCCTCCCCGTCCTCAGGTCCGGAAAAACACAATGAGAGGGGGCAAAGGTCACTGAACAGTTATGGGATTTGGCAAGAGTGCTAACAAATAAAAGATTCTTGTACAAATGGGGAACATAAAGGACAGAGCTCAAGGAAAGATCACGAGTAAGCTTAACCTCCCCCAAACCAGAGATAGAGATTTGAGATCCATCAGCTAAAATGATTTATCCTTCCCCTTCAACCAACTTATAAGAGGTGAAGTGGGAAGGCATACCAGTCATATGTGCATTAGCTCCAAAGTCCACAATCTAGGAGCTAGTAGGAGAAGATTGAGAAGTAAGTGCAATACCCGTTATTGCAAAAGCACTGGAAGGATTACTAGAACTAGTAAAGGCAGAGGGCCCATACTTCTCAAGCTGAGTCAACATAATCCTAAGCTTTTCCATCACATTAGAGGAATCATGTGTGGGAGCCTGTACATTAGAAGGGCAATCAGCTCCAACAATAGCAAGATGAGCATTATCCTTCTTTAGGGATGGCAATTTTCTCCATTTCTCCAATCCTCGTGGGGATCCACCCTGAATGGGGTGGAAATGGGGATGGTTTTCCCCCTCGGGGATGGGAATGGGGAAATTTTAATCCCCGTTAGTGGGGACGGGACGAGGACGAGGACGAGGAGAGCACTCACTGCCCCGTGGGATCCCTACTAATATATATGTATATATGTATGCATACGTTATATATGACTATATGTATATATGTACACATCTATATATTAATATTTTTAAAAATATGGTTGAATATGCTTGAATCTTTTCTAATAGGCTTCTAAATTTTAATTATTTTATTTTTATTTTTTAAATAAAATAAAAAACAAAAACAAAATGGTTAACACTATAAAAAATCACGGGGAATGGGGATCCTCGTGGGGACGGGGATGGGGATAACATTGTCCCCATTAGCAGGGACGGGGATGGGGAGAGGCTCCCCGTCCCCGCCCTGCCCCATTGTCATTCCTACCCTTCTTTGTAGTTTTAAACTTGTCGGGCTTCAAATGTGGATTCAATTTCCAACACCTATCCCTCGTATGTCTCGCCTCTTATAGTAATCACATACCATGTCATCATGCTTTTCATTAGTACCCTGTCTGTTTGTACTCGGCTTGGACCTTGAAGACATGTAGGCAGAATGATCCATCACTAGGGTCTGCATCATAGCAACCCTTCTACTCTCCTCTCCCTGCACTAAGGAGTATGTAGTAGCAAGGGAAACAATATCTGCACTCAAAATATGTTGTCAAGAAAAATCATACTCACCATTCAATCCATCCAAGAAGTCAAACACTCGGTTCTTCTCAACATACTTCCGATATTGTTCACCGTCCTCAGGGTTCTTCTATACCAAGTTCTCCAAATGGTCAATTTCTTCCTATAGAGACTGCAGAGAAGAGAAGTACATGGCTACAGTCCTCTCCCCTTGACACATATTACAAGCTTCTCTTTGGAGTTGGTAGACTCGAGTTGTATTTTTTGCTTGAGAGTATGTGGCTATAACACGATCCCAAATATCCTTGGCAGTGGAGAGAAACATATAATTGTGGGCAATATGTGGTTGCATTGAACACACCATCCAGGACATAACCAAGGAATTATCCTGTTCCCATCTAACAAGTTTGGGGTCATCAGCTTTTGGCTTCTCCTCTCTACCAATAGTAAATCCCAACTTACCCCTACCTCCGATAGTAAGCTTGGCTGATTGAGACCACTCTTGGAAATTGGCTCCATCAAGTTTTACAGTGGTTATCATACCACTGGAGACATCAACATTACCCGGAAGCACTCCAAAAATAGTTTGTAACTCCTTAGGCACATCCTTTTGAGTTGGGTAGGCCTTTTAACAGTTCTACAGCACTCCAACAACCAACTGACACACACAAGGCCCATAAAAGATGGGAAACACTTGATTGGAATCCAATGGGAGGCCCAAAACTGAACTGGTAGCAATATATAAGGGAAAAAAGACCTCCCGAAGAAATATTAGAGATCATAAAAATGCGGAACCACTTCTCATGCCTTTAGCAATGCGAAATAAACCAAAACCAACAAGTTTAAATCATGCATCGAACTCAGACAAGGAAGAAAAAATCCAAACATCGAACTAGTATTTTTCTATAATTTTTTATTGTAAAATCCGGGAAAAACCATAGACACATCAAATGAAGATAAGAACCACACCAAAATAACCCTAAAATCAAGACGCACCAAAGTAGATCAGATTCAAGGGTTTCCATCGGTACTTGTACAGACTATTGACATCATTTGGCAGCAGTCTGAGACTCTGACTCTAACGTCAACAGGTCTTCTTGAATTCAGAAGTTGGTAGAGGAACCTAGTCCAAGACTTCTTCCCACTCTAATACCAAGTTGTCAAGTGGAGGAAGAGGAAGAAGAAGAAGAAAGAAGAAGAAAGAAGAGGAGGAAGAAGGAAAAGAAGAAGAAGAAAATTTACAAGAGAGAATTGGGGTGTTACTATTCACACCCAGAATATTTCATTATATACTAAATCAAAAATTACAATTATGTCCCTATAAGGCCGCCCAAAATACAACTAACAGGAAAAGACAACAATACCCCTAAGCCAAATGCACATTCTCAACAAAGAGAGAGTAATTCAAAACCACTCTTCAGCCCCCAATGATCTCTTTTATTCTTTTGTTATAAAAAACAAGGACAATTACATGAGTGCCCTTAGTAGGGCGTCCATCACTAAAGGCAGCAATAACTAAGGCCTATTACCTGCTAATACAAGTCATAAACATAATTTAAAGAAAAACAAAGAAACTAAGGCCCATTAGGCCCATTATCTCTACACTAAGCACTAAAGCAAGTGAACAATTTGATGATTCCAGAAAGTACAGAATATTAGTGGGCAAGCTAAACTATCTAACTATCATCTAACCATATATCTCTTTTGTAGTCAATGTGGTTAGCCAATTTATGCAGAACCCCCAGGTTCCCCACTAAAATGTAGTTATCGGGATTGTGCAGTACTTGAAGAGAACACCAGGCTGGGGATTGCTATATAAGCCTAGTGGAAGGCTTAAAATAAAAGGCTATACCGGCATAGATTAGCTGGCTCAGTAATAGAAGATTCACCAGAGGATATTGCATTTTTCTAGGAAAAAATTTAGTAACATGGAAGAGTAAGAAACAGAGAGTTGTGGCAAGGAGCAATGTTGAAGCTAAGTATAGAGCCATTGCCCACACTACCTGTGAACTAGTTTGGTTGAAGAGCCTCCTAAAGGAGATTAGGTATTTAGTGAATAGCCCTATGAGACTACATTGTGACAACCAAGCTGTTTTTCATATTTCATCTAATCCAGTCTTCCATGAGAGGACAAAGCACGTATAGGTTGACTATCACTTTATAAGAGAAAAAGGTTCTTGGTGGAGTGATCAGTACTACACACATGAGCTTGGGAAGTCAATAGGAAGATCTGTTTACTACGGAGTTGAATCAAGGAAGAGTGGATTATATGTGTAACAAGCTAGTTGTATATGACATACACTCTTCAGCTTGAGGGGAAGAGTTAGAGATGATTAGTCAGGGTTCTTTTGGTCATTTTGTTCTTCATTTATTAAGTTAAAATTAGGCCTTTTAGTCATGCTTTAAATCGCATATCCCTTAGATAAGTAAGAAAAATGGTCTTTGTACATTGCCTGCAAAACCTATATAATAAACAGTTCAGCTGGGCTGAGTGATGAATCATTCTCTCCAATTCAACCATTCTTTTTCCTCCTCTCTTCTCTCTTCTCTCTTCTCTCTTATCCCTTCTATTTCTTTCTTCTTTTTCTATTATTCTTACCCTAGCACAGCAACTACAAGAGGATTGAACCATTGCAACACAGAAGATGAGATCTAGGTATACTGAGCCTGAACTTATAATTACTCAAACAAGTTGACTGAAGGCGCAGGCAGTAATGTTAATTCTACTTATCTCATACGGAAAAAATACAGTTATATGTACACTGAATTTAAAGCTCATTCCTTTCAAAACCAACTGTATGAAAGACAATATGGATAAGCTCAGAGCATTATATATTAATCAATACATTATAAGAAAACAATTATATATTTTGTATTGCTAAAATCAAACAGCAGGCAATATCCCAAGTGTGCGGACATCAATTTTGAAGCCAATTCACCTTCTGATGGATCAGTAGTCTGCGCTGTGGCAGGAAATGTAAAACAACCAAACGAGACAACTAGAGCAAATCCCAAAAGACAAACTTTCACTCCCACCATCTTGAAAACCTACAAATTTGACAAAGAAACAAATATTTCACATACTCCAAAGCAAAATATGAATAAATACTTCCAAGGATACAAATTTTATAAACATCCCAAGAAAAAAAAATATCCAAATTGGTTTGAGTTTGAAGTAATGAATTTAATCACCTGGGAATAATATCAACTTTCTTACTCCCACAGCTCAGAACCACCAAAGAACATATGAGTCTCAAACATTTAAAAAAAAAATGTTTTAACTAAATCCGGATAAATTGAAATCCTTTAGCAAGTTAAAAAAAATTGGTCTTCTAAAGATTAGACGCACTACAAGCCCAGAAAATGAATCAGTTAAAAGATTGCAATCATCTTTAGCTTGAACTTTAAACGCAATGAAATACTCGAAAAGCCTCTTGGAAAATAGAGAAACCCATACTAGAGACAACTCAAAGCCCTAGGATCCAATTGAATTCCTGCGGATGGATCTCCGTCAGTGTGCGAGATTTCAGCATCTTGATCGAACTTTCATCCACCGCTCGAAACTTACAAAATTGAAAGAGAAGGCTCCAGTAAACTCCGGGAAAATGATCTAGAAGTCCATTCGTGCAAGGACGATAGTGGACTTTTCTACGGAAAATCCGCTTCAGCTGTAGCGTTGTCGAGATTGTTTGTTCCATTCGAAGTGACTAACGAATAAAACCCAACCAAATAAGTGACAGGTCACACGGTATTGCTTCCTTTTTTAAGAAGAAAAGAAAAAGTTTTTTTAGTTGCAAATAGTTGCTTCGTCTCCATCAATGGATTAGATTAGGTTGTCAACTCACCAACTAACTCAACAACTCCGCGGGAAAAGAGTGTACTTATTATAGGGTTGATAGGATATAAGGGCAACTTTTGTGGTTAATTTGGAAGATTTAATAATTTTATTTTTCATTTAATATTAATTTAGAAAAAATAATTGTTCTTAATTGAATATGAATAAATATTTTTTAATAACTTTAGTTTTATTAATAATTTATAGTAAATTTAATAATTTTTGTTCTTTTTATTATTTTTAAATAAAATTTTGATTAATTTTAAAATAAATAAAAATAATTATAAAAGCTAACATTTTTATTAACTCCACTAATAATTAACAATTATATGGGAATGATAATGGGGTGGGTTCAGGCATGACACTCCATCCCTTCCCTTGCCCCATTGTTAAGACACTCAACCCCATCCATACCCCGTCTGCCCCGTCCCCAGTAACATGTGAATTCAAAGCAAGGTGACCACTCCTCAATGTCGAGTGAGTTCAGGGGCAAGGCATCCCACTCCTCATCAAGGATGGAGAATCCTCGAATTTCCCTACATCGCCCCCAGTATTGAGCGAGTTCAAATAGATGTGTAAATTGGGTCGTGCTGGGTCGGCATGACACAACCTGCATGTGACCCACACAAAGTGCGAGTCGTGTCGTGCTGGCCCATGAGGTGTCCTGGGCCATGCCTCACTCCTCTAGGATAATTTAGGGGGTCAGTTCAGCACAACCCACGGCTTGAGTCCGCACGAGCCCATGCCATGCCGTAGGTCAGGCTGGTCCACGGGCGAGGCCATGCTGTACACCTAGCCAAGCTCAAAGGCAAGGCACCCACTCCTTGTCCAAGGTTTTTTAAAATTGGACCAGATAGAGAACCGTTCTAGGGTCAAACGATCTGTCTGTCGAATGGATGACCCGCTTTGACAAAAACAAAAAATTAGAAAAACAAAAAAAGGCCAAAAATTGTTGTCTGAGTTGACGGTTCAACCGCCCATGTCAGCAGTTCGCTAACCAAATAAACAGTTTTTAGACAAAAAGTGGTTTTGAGGTGAAACGATGTCTGGTTCCCAATTTTTTGGTCTAACCATCTAGTTTGATCAAGTTTTAAAAACACTGTCCCCGTCAACCCAATATTCAATTTGAAGATAGAAATGATCAAAATGATACATTGAGTATCAACCACATGGTGAATTTCTAAAAGTACACTATTGTTTTTAATATTGAAAAATGTAATTTATGAAAATTTTGGAAAATTTATTGTAGTTGTGTAAATTTGAAAATGTAATAAAATTTATTTAAATTTTCATTAAATAATTTATTTTCTTTTTTAATGGTTTACTTACAGAATTATACTAATTTATCTTATAATTTCTAATATAAACTAACCAATAATTTCCTTTTTCCAATATTATACTAATTTATCTTAATAATTTGTGTGATTATTTGTTTAAATTATAGTTTTCCATTTCCCATAGTCATTTATCTTTAATAATTTGCAATGAAAATTACATAAATTTTCAATGGTTTTCCAAAATCTATCAAATGTAATAAATTTTCCTAAATTTTCCAGAATATTCTAATAATTTTCAATAATTATTTAATGCATTTTAAATAAACTTTCAAATACTTTATATCTTTTAATTTCAAAAATGTTATTTTACGAAAATGTAGTTTTATGAACATTTTTGAAAATTTTATTACATTTGTGTAACTATGGGGATTTATTGAAAATTTTTTAATATTTTTTATTTGGAAGTTTACTAACAAAATTACACAAATTTATATTTTATTTTTCAATATAAATTAATTAATAATTTCATTTTCTAATATTATAATATTTTGTTCCCCCATTTGTATTTGGTTATTAATTATAATAATAACAATAACTAAAATTTTATACTTTTTGATAATTGTTAAATATAATTCTCAATTTTATAGAAATTAGTTAAAGAGTTTTTAATTTCTATAAAATGTTTTTGATGAGTTAATTAATAATATTTATTAATTTTTGGTATTTAACACTATTTAATACTCGTTGAATATGGGTGGGATTATATATTAACTGTATTTAACTATTTATTAATTAATATGAATATTTTAAATGAGGGAGAGTGGATATAGATTAGGGGGATGCATTTTAGGAATTCATTAGGGAGTGGGGCAACATGATACTTTCCTATTTGTTTAAATGAAAACATTAGGAGAGAGTTTATATGAATATTTTTAGGTAGTTGGGTGACATGGTTTAATAGTAGTGGTGGAAAGGGGAGAAGAGAGAAAGTCAAAGAGAATGTAGGGTGGAGAGAATGGAGCAAGGAGAGGCATGGTGACGGGGACCTGTGTTTTTTTAAGCGAAAGTTAAACAATATAAATACATAAGGAGTATATAATTGTTTTATATATGAACTTTTTAATAAACAATCTGATCAAACTCAACCCGAGTTGGTCAATGAGTTCACACTCATCGTGATTATGTGATAACTTTAAACTCATCGCAAGTCCGCACGGGTCCGGAGCTCATCGCGGTTCTGCGATGGATTTAAACTCATCGCAAATCCGTACGGGTCCAAAGTTGATCACAACCTGTTTCATCCATGAGTTTATCACAGATGTGTGATGAGTTATAAACTCATTGTAAATGCGCGATGAGTTATGGACTCATTACAGGCATTCGCATAGTATTAGTTTGACACCTCATCTGTTATGATTGTCTAAGTGACCACCATTTACCTACAATTGTACTGTAATTTTGAAAATTTAATTTAATTTTTAAGTTTATATCTTTTGCACCAACTGATCCTCTATGAAAATCGACCCAAACCGATACAACACGAGTGGGTCGATTTTCACAAAAGGTCAATTTGCTTCAACTGACCAACTCTCTAACCTGACCAGGTCAATTTTGTTGGCCAAATAGCCTACGACATGTCTAAGCCAACTTATGAACACTCATAATTTTATTTAAATTAATAGTCATATCTCCGATAAATAACAATAGTTTAATCTCCAATAATTATTAAAAATTTATACAAAAAACACACAATTATTGAAAATATATTGATAATGCAAAAATACATTAAGTACTAAAAATATATTAACTTAGTCAATAGATAGTATAATCTCGAATAATAGTTTAATCTCTAATAAATATTAATTAATCAATAAGTTATAACAAAAATACAATAAATACAACATGTATAATAATTAAATTAAAAAAATCAATCATAGTAATTTAATCTCCAATAATTATTGAAAGTTTTTTGTTAAATCAAAACAAAATAAATTTATACATGATCATTGAAAATACATTTATCACAAAAAAAAATAATTACTTAAATACAATAGATATTGATTTTGGTATATATAATTATATAATAAATACAGATTAAGAGTTAAAATTATTATTAATAAATATTAATGGTTTTGGAAGTTATTTTATCGAATTATTACTTGATATAAGTGAAATTAGTTATTTAAAATATTAAGTAAATATTAAATTATTGTTAGTTTCAATATTATGTTATAATTATTTTTCTATTTTTCAGAATGTTTTTAAAGTTATTACATAATTCTTTATTTTAACTATTCAAAATCTAGTTATGTTAAATAATTTATTATTTAAAATATTTAGTCATTTAAATAATTAAATAATATGTAAAATATTTAAATCTAAAATATTGATTATTTATTGAATTTAATTATCCATAAAATCATAATTTATACTATTATTACATAATTTCATATTAATTTTGTAATATATTAAATTATTATTAATTTCAATATTATGTTATAATTATTTTTCTACTTTGAAGATTTTTTTTTAAATTTATTACTTAATTTTGTTATTTAACTATTTAAAATCTAGTTATGATAAATATTTAAATAATCTAAAAAATATTTAAATTTTTTTGTTATTTGAATTTTATTTATTTAAAGCTATTACATGTTATTAACTATTTGAAAAACATTTAAATTGATAATCCAAAAAAACATAATTTAAATTGTTAGTACATAATTGCGTGATATATTTTGTAAAAATATAAAATTATTTTTTGTGTTTTCAATAAATATTTTAAAGTTATTATATAGTTTTGTTAGAATATTTAAATAATTCTTAAATTTTTTAATCCAAACTTTTCTTTAGATAGATATTGATAAAAAATAGGGGAGAGGATAAATAGGAATTAGAGATAATTCATGAGAGAAACTCTCTACTAAATTTAGAGATAATTTTGGAGATAAATAGGAATTAGAGATAATTTAGAAGATAAATAGGAATTAGAGATAATTTTAGAGAAAGTGTGGGAGGTAGTTTAGGAGAAATTTTAGGTGAAGAGGTTATTTAAGTTGTGGGAAAGTGCATCTTATTGGTTGTTTAATCTAATCAAGATAAGCAATGATTACAGTTTTATATTTTTAGAACAAAAGAAAATAAGAAAAATACAAAAAATGGAGAAAATAGATAAATAGCTTCTCTCAAATGAGAGCTATGGTGACATGGCAGTACTAGTTTTAATATATATATATATATAATTATAGAGAGAGAGAGAAGCAATATATTTAAAAAAAGTTAACCTATTTTTGCCTTAAAAATAGGCTTTTGCCTTCAAAAGTTAGCCTATTTTTTATATATTTTAAATATATTACTTTTATTAATATTAAACCCCAAAAGTTGCCTTTATATGCTATTACCCTATAAAAACTGATGTTTTACATGTTATCAGCGTGCACTCATCTAATCACAGTGTATTTATTTAGGGAGTAATCATAGTCTTCATGATTACTACATTCTTTGACTGATAGGGTTACAAATGAATCAAATCTTTTTTTTTTCTTTTCCGCTTCTAACAAATGGATGGAATCATTGAACTGAATCCTATAGCTCCAAATATGATTTCTTTTTATGTTAAAATTTTCAAATTCCAGTTGGATCTTTTCCATCGGATATTAAATGGTAATAAATAAATTAAGGAAAATTATCTAAAACTTACCATGAGTTTTCAGCATTTTGTTAAACTCATTACAACTTTTCAAAATGTCTAAAACTCACAATGCCACTAACTTGACGTTAAATAGACTAACGGGTGTTAATATATTACCACTATAACCTTCATATAAAAATATAAAATATATACAAATACATTAATGGGTGTTAATATATTACCATTTTAATATTTAGACATGAAAAAGGGAAAAGTACAAAAAAAATATTTCTAACTATAAAGTACATAAAAACATTGAAATTACAAACAAAATAAAAAATTATTTTCAAATGATAAAAACTATAAAAATTGAAAAACAAAATTAGAAAATAAAAAATGTAGAAAAAACACCAAAAACTATAGAAAAGCACAAAAATTGTAAATAAATAACAAAAATACATGAAAATTTATAGATTGTAGAAAATAGAAAAATGTAAAAAAAAACAGAAATTATAACAAAACGCTAAAAATACAAACAAAACAAGAACATTGAAAACTGAAAAGAAGCATGGAAATTGTTATTTGGTCATGAAAATTGTTATTTTTGCTAACATGGACACCTCTGTTAAGAAGCATTAATGGTGCACTAACAGAAGGTGAGTTTTGGAAATTAAAAACTTACTAACATGGTGAGTTTTAGACATTTTGAAAAGTTGTGGTGAGTTTAAGAGAAATGTTGAAAACTCATGGTGAGTTTTAAACAATTTCCCATAAATTAAACGACAAATTTCTTAAATTACCCTTATTAATTAGCTAACTGACAGAATATACCCTTATTATTTAACTATATTGTCTTAAACCATCCCTATTGTTTCTTACAATTAACTATCTTTACTCTTGCCATTAGTGTTCATTAATATTTTGTCATAATTTGTATACACATAACACCATAACTTGCAATTATTTTAGGGTAAAATATAAAAACCTCCCTTGAAGTTTCTGACAATCATAAAAATCTCCCCTGAATTTTAAAAGATTTCGACAAAAACCTCCCTTTCATCACTAAATCAAACGAAAAACCATTAAAATATTTCAAAATACCGGTTCCTAATTTATCTTTAAAGAAGCTTATTCGCAGTTCATTTTGTTATGACAATCGAATACCAGTGGCTGAAACAGGTGGTAGGAGTCGTGACATTACAAGAGCAATTTTTGTGAGTAGTTTGGCAGGTGTAGAAGCTATGAAATTGCTTGCCAGGTTTTTAGTCGATGGCTTGCAAAAGGGACGGGTGAAGAGAGGAAGAAGCTCGCTTAAGAGATCTAGTTACTTGTAAAATCAAGCATATTCAACGAATTTTGCTTGGCAGATGCAACACAATCCCCAATTTATTAAAGATTCTATCCACGACTAATCCATCAATACAAGAGAATGCCATGACAGCCCTGTTGAACCTTTCAAAACATTCCAAGAGCAGAATGTTAATTGTCAAGAACAATTGATTGGGATTGATTTTGGACGTTCTAAGAGGAATTACAAAACATTCTAGCAGTTGTTACATTTTTTTTTTATCTTCAGTTGAGGAGTAGAGCTAATGAAGATTGGAATAGCTCGTGGTAAGAAGAATGCTTGTGAGGAGAAAGCAAAGCATCGCTGCAGAGAGTTGCAGCGGTGGTCAAAATAAGCAAAGGAAGGGAAAACATCAAGAAGAAGAAGAAACAAAAGATGGGGAAGAAGAGAAAGAGAGGGAGAGAGAAAAACAAAAAAATAGGATAAGGAAGAGAAGAGAGGAGAGAAAGATAGAGTTTTAGGAGGTCAAGATTGATAGTTGCCGAAACTTTGTCCGCTGCCACTGTAAAGAAGATGAACAATGCCTTTTGGTTGCTCTGGCTTGATGGAAGAGAGGAGGGACAATGGGGACGGAGAAGAAAGATGGAGAAAGAAGAAATCAAAGACAAAAAATAGTGAGGGGAGATTGGGTGAAGGATTTCTTGTCATTCCCTCGTTCTGCGACAAGAGGAAGGGGAAGCAAGGGCAATTAGGGGTACTCTTGTCATTCCCTCATTCCAGTATTTTGAAATATTTTAATGATGCCCTAATGATTAATTAGGGGTACTCTTGTAATTTTAATGGTTTTTTGTTTGGGCTAGTGACAGAAGAGAGGTTTTTGCTGAATTCTTTAAAAGTTCAGAGGAGGTTTTCATTAAAGTGAAACTGTAGAAGAGGTTTATATGATTATCAGAAACATTAGGCGAATATTTTACCCATCATTTTAAAACCCAATGTTACTTTTTATTCCTTTATCTTGATTCAGCAGCGGAAGACCGGCACCCCTTCTCCAACTTTTTTTTTTCTCCTTTTTTTCTTATTTTCTTTCTTTTTCAAGCTCACGATGCCACCTATTTATGACAGTCATCAACTCCTTAATTTGAGAATTCAAATAGACATCTCTTCAAGAATCGTCTTCCGAATCACTGGAACCAAATAATGCAAAATCCATTCACTTTTGTTTTTAACTTTGATCACATTTCATATGTAAAAGACCTAAAACTTTGTTTCAAATCTCTCTTTTAACTTTGTAAAGTTTTAGATGATACCTGTTGCTTCACAAGCACCTCACACACACATCTAACCATGCATTGGAAACATCTCTCATACTTATTAGTTATTATTCATGGGAAATGATCCCACTTAGTTTTAGATGCAATTTGTTTGGCCCTCACATCAAAACCAACGTATTTGCACGCTTGTGCCTTTCAAGCACCACCCACTGTGTCCAGATCTGCTCCTCGCATTATGGCTCCTCAAACTGTTCTCACACAATTGAAGAGTGCCACGTGTCCTTTGACTCGTGCCTAAAGAACACATGTGCGAAGGACAAATTCATCCCGTTGGCTCTAAAAACACCCAAATTCAACTTTTATGTTGCATTCTCCCTTCTTGCCCGTACATAATTTGTCTCTCTTCCAGAGAACCCTATCCCCCATCGACTGCCTTCCTCTCCTCGTCTCTCTGAAGTTTTGGGAGAAGAAAGATAGAGAAACCAAAGAAGCTACAGTAGCAGAAGGTGGAGAAGTTGCGGCAACTGAACCTCCTGACGAAACCTCTGAAAAGCCCACTCGGACGAGCTCCGGTTCATCTTAAAATCCTCCCCTCGTTGTGCCATTGATGAATTAGTAGGTGGCGGCCAAAATTGGTCGGAAATATCATCCACTGAGAACACCCAATCCATTTACTCTTTCATTTCCCTCTATTGATTTTATCGCTCACTCATTCAATCTTCTGTGAGTTCTATCTATGATTCTCCGTGGCCTAGTTTTTTGTTCTCACTCGTGGCAGTATCAGAACCGGAGAAAAGGAGGAGACGACTTTTTCTCTAAGCTCATCTCATTAGGCCTACTATGAGAAATTTATTGTTTCTTATAAAATTAGAAAGGGGCAAGTCTTTGGTTTTGAATAAAACCAATTTATCGGGGTGGATATGTTTTACTTCCCTCCTTGGTTTCAACAGGAAAATGGGGGATCGTTTTTCTGAATTTCTTGAAGACCCAGAAAACAAAGTGAAAGTTTCTACCAGAAAAAAAAAGGAAACAGAGTGAGAACAAAGGTGAAGCTATTGCTTTTCTCTCTATGACTATGAGCTATGGTGGTTGTGAAAAGGATGTTGATTCATCATTTCTTAATTGCCGCCAAGGAGAGGAAGGCAGTTGACGAGGAAGTTTTGGCTCTGGAAGAGAGACGTGTTATGTTCAGGCGGGAAGTTGAATTTGGGGGTTTTGAGGTGCCAATGGGATGAACTTGCTGGTCACACATGTATTCTGTAGGCCCAAGTCAAAGACGCGTGGCACTCCTAAATTGTGTGAGGACAGTGTGAAGAGCCATGTTGTGAGGAGCAGATCTGGACTCCCACCCACTACTCACAATGGAAGATCCCCTCGTTTACTTCCATGGTGCTGCCTTCTACAATTGACACCCCCTCTGAATCGACCTTTTCAATAAAGATTTCCAGAAGGGAGTAATTCCAAAAAAAATACAGAAAATTATGGACAGGTCAATGCAGATTTTTGAATTCCACTATAGAGGTATAAACATTTAAAATGTCAAAAACCCTCATTCTATACACTAATGCCTGCTCGCGAATTAGGATCAATTTTGAGCTGGCACCTACCTCAACTATATTTTGGCCCTAGAAATTTTGACGCTGGACTGAATCGTCATTCTCCCAAAAAAATATGTTTGGGTTTTGTATATAATCAATATCCCCAACAGGCAAGAGGGCACAAAATCCCATGATCTAGTTAAGAGCATAGGATAAGATGGTGGAGCCGTGGAGTGGAGGCCCTCTAAGAAACCCACCTCCCTCGTTGGCACTGCATCTTACCAAGATATCTTGAGTCTGGGCAACGCGGGCTGCTAGAGTGGAACATGTTTTGTCTAAAGTATCATAGTCTATTGTCGCTGCTTTCTTTACGTTAGAGAACTCAACGCTCATCCTCTGACCACTGGCAGTCCATACATCATATACTCCTTCTGTTGTTCTTCTTTTGCAAGAAGACTAGGAGTTCTCACTACTGTTGGTGCTTAGTTGGAATCAGAAACCGCTCGATTCCACTACCTCTGATGCCTTTGATCATTTGGTATGTAGGATAAATCCATCACTCTCTGAGGGTTGTGTACAATAACTCAATAAGAAGAGTATGGTTGCCGTTCAGGATTGTTAACTCGCTTCCAGGCATGACCTCGATAAGAAGAGTATCGTTGCCGCTTGGGATTGTTAACTCGAAAAAGATGAATAGTGATTTTTTTTGAATTTTTGGAAGTTGCAGTGGTATGTGGAGGGCAAATTTAACATTTTATTTCTTTTTGTTAACATTTAATGATGATGTTAATTGTAAGAAATAGTAAGGATGCTTTAAGACAATATGTAAATAGTAAAAGTAGAATTAGTAAATTAGCTAAATCATAAGAATAGTTTAAGAAATTTATGAAAATGACCAAAAGATTATATGTTATTATATTTCATGAATTATTTACATTAAAGTGTAACCTATTATATAACAGGAAAAAGACAAAAAAAAACCTATCACACAACAATCAAACCAACCTCATTTAAGAGAATGTAATATAAATTTTAAGTAATAAGAGAATATATTTAAATTAAATTGAATGGGATTGAATATGAACGGATTGATCCAATTATAAATGGATCACACCCTTTTTTTTTATAAGAAATAAGAAATCAATAACAAAAAGAAGAAGAGGCTAAACATAGCGGGCGGTAGCACATCCCCAAATGTCAGTACAAGAAATACATTTTAAAGAAAAAGGAAAAGAAGCAAGAGAAGAAATATTGGAATGAACACAATTTGCAAGTCAATCAGCAACCCAATTCCCTTCCCAATAAGTGTGCTCGTATTTAACGACGCCGTTCATCCTATCGATCAAAGTCTTGCAGCCTTCAATGATCCTTTTCAGTCTCCATGGAGGGTCCACTTGATTCTTCAAACTGTTAATAACTAACTTGGAATCACTCTAAATGGATCACACCCTTAATGAAATATAAATTGACGCCCCTTTGGTTCATAGGGATCTGGAATCATACCATTTTCAACTGTTTGATTGAATGGAATTAGAATTTCATCCCATTCCTGAATAGTTCTTCATTTGAGAGAATGGCCATTCCTTCCCCTCCTTTGGGAATGAAATCCGATTTTAGCTAATTTTAATTTCTATTTCAATTCATGTATGAACTAAATAGAGATTAGACCATTCCATTTTGCATTGGAATCTTTTAACCGTTTTAAAAGTGAAAATTTAGGGGGGCCTTAGTGAGTTCCCATTACATATAACTGAGGAAGAGTTTTAGACTTTAGATGCTCATTTTTTACTATTGACATAGCAAGTGAGCATAAAAAAAAAGAAAAAGAACTAGGATGGTGGTAGGCAATTGTGCCATGTCCACATGACAAGGCGCCGCGTTTGACTTAATTCTTTGTTTTTTTTTTTTTTTCTTGCATTGAGGTACGAGATAAGTCAATCCATTATCCATGCATACATGGCTTTAAAAATGAAGAAGATGGAACTATCTTCTTATTGGTTTGGATTTTAGTCTTGACAAAATAGAGAAGTCGATTGTGAAGAAAATTTGGTATAAAATGTGGAAGATAGGATGTATAAAGGACCCTCTCAACCACAGTAGCCATATTAGACTTTTCTCATGTGAAAGGCATCCTGTACAGATGACAAGTGAAAAGACTCCTTTTTTTATCACATCACAACGCCACGGTCCCATCTTTTAAACTGAAAGTTTTCAAATGTGAACTTTGAAATTGGTGGTATACTTCTGTTACCAACTAGAGTTACGGCTTACGGATATACTGAAATTTATGAATAAGGCGCTGTTTCAAAGTTCCAAAGATAGGTCCTTTTGCAAATATAGGTACCAAGTAAAACCATTCTTTTAGCATTGAATAAAACAAACATCAAAGACATTATTAGATTCGATAAAAGTTAGGGTATAATACAGAGAACTACCCAAATTACGCCTAAAATCAAACAATCATCCAGGACTTGCTTAGATTCATAGAAGTTTAGATATAATACAGAGAACTCCCCTATACTTTGGGGGTAGTTACACCTTAGAAAATTATCATACATTACATCCAAAATTTTATTCCAACACTATTGCTGCCGATGGCACTTTTCAGTTTTGAACTTTTATAAGACTATTTTGCCTTTTCCTTGGTTAGAACCAATAATGACAGAGATGCTCTACTCTTTTAACTCATTCGATTCTTTATTGATAAAGAAAATTCAAAAATTAAATTTTTGAATATGCAATTAGTATCACTACCCCAAGCTACAGGGTTCTTTGTATTTTACACTAAAAGTTCTGATTTTTGGACTTCAGAAATAAGAAGTTTGCTTTAGAAAGAAGCTCAAAAATAGAACTTCGGAATAAGTAGTAGGAAAAGCCAAGAGTGTTTGATACTTATATATCATGGGGCTACACATGATACTACTCCAACAACGGGATTTGATCCTACTCCAACAAGCCAGAGACCTTACCAACTAAGCTATCATCATCAGTTGGTAATTAAAAAATATATCTTTTGAGTATATATCATTTTCTCCCTTATTATATACATATAAACTTCCTTTTTATTCTTTCCAGCACCCCTAAATGGTGCAAAGGATTACTTCCTAAAAGGCCCCCTACTAAAGTTAATTATTGAAATTAATCTTTCTAAGCGTGGATTGTTTAGCAAATTTCTTGTTAGGCAATGGAAACTATTGTGAATATTTCATTCTCTCCTATAGTGTGTGCCTGCAATTACATTCTCTCCGCTATGACATCCTTTCCCATCTCTTCGCCGGTGGTACATTAGCTTTTTAACAAAGGACATGCAGAACAATCAAGATCTCTTAATCTTGTAGGTAGAAAATCAGCAGTTGACTGTACCAATTCTTATGGATGCAAAGTTGCAAACGGATTTTGAATCAGGGTATATTCGAATTCAATCCGATATTGTTCATGTCGAATCTGATTCAATATGAAGATTTGATCGAATCTGATAGGACTCAATTTGAATTCGAATTCTATCCATAATTCGGATCTTCAAATCTGGTCTAATCCAACTTGTTTTCTTTAAAAATTAATAAATTATTAAAAGAAAATTAAAATATACTAATTTAAATAAAATAAAAGGTAAAATACAAAAACCTCCCCTGTGGTTTTTGACAATTATAGGAACCTCCCCTCAAGTTTTACTTTAACAAAAACCTCCCATAAACTTTTGAAAAACTTTACACACACCTCCCTTCCATTAGTGAACCAGACAGAAAATGTTCAACGATGCATTAATTTTTCAAAATGACCATCCTACCCTTTTAAAGCATTTCTCGCATGACATGAAAACGTCATTCCCACAAATTAAAGATTTTGAGTATGTAGACTAGGCAATAGCACCAATAGGCAAAAGCACGTGCAATGCAAGTTCCTCATGTTGGTAATTTGAAAAGTATGTAGACCATTCCTGTGTGGCGGTGTCCCTCTTTCTTTCAACCTTCTTCCTTCTCTATTTTTTGAGAGAGATGTTGAGGCCAGCCTCGCCAAGCTATCTATTCCATAATCCTTGGCCGGAACAGCAAGAAATCAACTGTCGACGTCTACCTCGCTAGCTTTAGCGGTGGCATGAACATCTCCCTCATCTTCTACGATTTCCAGCGATGCCGCTTCGCCCTCAAAGTCGTTGGAAAGAACGGATGCTTCGTCGAATGTGTCCTCCACCTCCCTAGTAACTCTCCCGTCAAGATTGACTCCCAAGACCTTCTCCAGATTGGCGACAAAAAATTCTACCTCCTCCTTATTGTCTACAACATCCTTAGAGGTTCTCTGCTTGCCACATCCCTCACTCTCCTCCACCCTTTCTGTCGTCCACTACATCTGCCCTTTGCATGGGTTGCGTTGCCTCCACCGCTGCATCACTCTTCCAAGAAGGGGCGGGGGTAGGGCATCGAGTGATTATTTGGACGATGATGACGAAGACACCAATAACACTGTTGTTGCTAGTGCTAGCAAGAAATTACAGAGAGAATGGCATGAGATGTTTGGATATGGTGGATTGAGAGGAAAGACAAGGTCATCTAGACAATTAGAGAAAAAGTCAGAAACTAGGTCAAGAGATACTGTGCTTTCTGATCTTTGTGGTCCAAGAGAATGGATGCCCATGGCAAAACTTCATTTTGAGCTTGTAGAGCAATATGGAAATATTTGGCATCAAAGGACTGGCCTTTCAATGAATCTAAGGGAATACCATGGTTAGGACTGCTTACATTGCTAAGGAATATCCAAAACATTTTGTCATCAACACACGGTCCAAGGGGCATGTAACGTTAGAGTTTGTCTACTTGGTGTCCTTGCTTTTATGAGTTAACTTGCGTGGTCGAGTATTTACAATGCGATTCTTCCCGAGGCATGGCACTGGTGACCCTTAACCCCTTTTCTCTGTTTTTTTCAGTGTTCTAGATGGGTTGCTTAAAGGAAAAGTCTCCTCTTCAAAAAAAAAAAAGTGTAATTAATTATGATAGGTACCAAAACCACATTTGATAAAGAGAGTAAGAAAATCGTCATCTCTGTTCTCCATCTTGAGCATATTCAAGTGTTAGAAGCCGCACAACAGGGACGATGTGGGTGTCGAAGCAAGAAACAAGGGGTGGCTACATCGCAGTGATGAAGACAGAGGGCATTGGCTGGGTGAACCAGATATAGATGAGAAAACCACACAGTTCATTACAAAGTTGTATGCAACCCACATCTCAAATCTCGAATGGCAAATTGTTATAGTTCAATGGATTGACTCAGCAATCAAGGATGGAAGATTGAAAGAAGAGGAAGAAATCGATAAAGAAATAATATGAAAAAATGGAAAGGAAAAGAGGATAAAGAGGTTCCTCTTTGAATGAATGGAGTTTGGATGAGAGATTTCATCCTGCGTTACTCCTAGATAAATTGGGATAGGAAAAGAGGGTGAAGAGGTCGACAGCGGAGAAGAAGAAGATAACATGTCGACAGGGGTATTTTAGTAAAAACAGATGCAAATCATTCGCAAAAAGGTAAAATAGGCATTTGGGAAAAATTGATTTACCAGTTTAACATTTTCCGTCTTGGTTATTGACGGAAGGGAGGTTTTTGTCATATTCTTTAAAAATCAAAGGGAGGTTTTTGCTAAAGTGGAACAATAGAGGAGGTTTTTATGATTGTCAGAAACTTCAGGGGAGCTTTTTGTATTTTACCCTAAAATAAAAACAAAAAATACAAGTATTTTATATTATTTTCATACATATATATATTTATAAAAGTATAATACAAAAAATATATTTATAAATAAATAAATAATATATATATTGGGTCAGATAAGGGTGATCCAAATCCAATCCAATTTCTAATCATATCCTATTATCCTATCCTATCCGATTTGAAGATTCGAATAGGAGTAATCCAAATTCGACTAAATAGGATCGAATCATTTGCACCCCCACCGACTCTTAGGGCTGGTGAAACAATGTAGACTGACTGGGGGAGGCGAGAGAGATTCCTTGTAGTTTGTAGTTTCAGTTGATTGACTCTTTATAACCAAAAATAAATGTCTTAGCAAACCACGGAAAAGAAAAGATTTTTAACATAAACAGATTGTCATTCGGACCGTGGTCCCCTGTAAACTGGACAACTATGAAGCTCACGGCGTGATCTTGCATCCAAAAAATTCAACATGGATGCCTAATTATGCATGGGTCAGCATGCATATCAATCATACAGCTCATACTCTAGCTCCTCAGCTGTCCTTCAATGTAGATTCTACCATGAGATGGTTTGAACATCCTCCAAGCTGTATTGAAAATTTGTTGGTGGAGCTCTCTCATTCGTAATTCCCCATTGTTTTGTTGGTTGAATGAAACAAGCCAGAAGGTTATGTCCAAATATGTTTTCACAATCACAAGTAGCAATAAACCAATATTAATACAATAATAAAATTGCTTTCTGTTTTTTCGTATATTTCCTGATAAGTCCTCACTTCCGTTCTGCTTCCGGTGAGCTGGTTCGAGGGAGCTCGCCCTCCTAAAATGGACGTGAGGTTGAAGAAGACAATAAAAGAGAGAGAGAGAATCATTCATTCTATTTTACGCATTCGTTGATAGGCCTATATAGCTATATAGTGCATGGCCAGTTAACAACTTGTAACCAACACTGACTGTCCTGCACGATTCTTAACATTCTTAACAGATTATGATTGCTTTCCATCACGTGGACGTCGGGTATACACTAATTTAATGGGTGGTGCCATACGCGTGATGCTAGTAGTTTTCTGGGCTAAAATTTGGGCCTTCTGGGCCCAATTTGCGCCAACTGGGTTGGCTTCTCTTCTGGGCTTAACATTCCCTCCTTCTTCGAGAATGACCTTGTCCTCAAGGTCAAGGGTGGGAAATTACTTCCAAAGTTGGTCATAATCCTCCCACGTGGCATCTTCTTGAGGCAGACCACACCATACAATTGGAGCCTACTTATGGACCTTGCTGCCCTTTCGAACCCAACATAAATCCTTAACCACTAGAGGTTCGAACGTTACTTCTCTTGCTTCTGTGAATTGAGGGAGGGTGGGACTGATAACATCAATGGACAAGCAACGCTTCAAGAGACTGACATGGAATATGGGGTGCAACTTGCATTCTGCAGGTAAGTGGAGAAGGCGATAAGACCAATTCGCTCTGCCACTTGAAATGGGCCGAAGTATCTTGGAGATAGTTTCTGGGATGACCTCCGAACTAGAGATGCTGTCTATAAGGTTGGAGCCACAGATAGACCCAATCCCCAACAGAGAATTCTAATTCCCGAGGTTTCTTATCATAGGCTAACTTCATTTGTTGTTGGGCCTGTTGTAAGTGGAATTTGAGGAGCTTACTTGCCTGTAATTGTGCCTCGACCTCAGCTACCGGCTAAGTGCCCGGCTCATAAGGCAAGATAAAAGGAGGTTCGCACCCATAAAGCACCTTGAAGGGAGTCATTCCGGCTAAGATCTGGAACGTGGTATTATACCAATACTCAACCCATGGCAGCCACTTGGCCCATTATTTGGGTCTATCACCCACAAAACATCTCAGGTATGCTTCCAGGCAGCGGTTGACCACTTTGGATTATCCATCCGTCTGAGGATGGTAATTGGTGGAATGCAACATCTGAACTCCTTGAGCTATGAAATAGTCCTTCCAAAAAGTACTCATGAAGAGAGGATCCCGATCTGTTAAAATAGACTGGGGTGTTCCGTAGAGTTTGGCCACTTTCCGAATGTAAGCCTGAGCCACTGTGGCTGCTGAGTAAGGTCGGGAGAGGCCTATAAAGTGAGCCTACTTAGTCGGTCCACCACCACCAACACCACCGATTTTACTTGGGATGTGGGTAATCCAGTTACAAAGTCCATGGTGACTTCTTCCCACACTCTTTGGGATGGATAGAGGTTGCAATAACCTGGACGGAGTTTGAGTGCTATATTTCTGTTGCTGGCAAGTAGTACATCGGGCAACAAACACTTGTACCATTCGTTTCATACCCTTCCAATAATAGTGGAATGACCTCCTTGGGTGAAATTATGGAATAGCGGAAGTAACTCTTGGCGATACTTGGACTCTTCCGACACCACCATACGGCCTTTTAGAAGAGAATGCCATTCTTGACTGTGTACCCAGAAGTCTGTGCAGAATTCTCAAGGGTTTGGACCCGAATTTGGGTTAAATGAGGTCATCATGGATTTCTTGTTTCAGTTGGTCAGACAGAGGGTAACTTAGTCGTGACAAGCCCATTACATGAAAGTTATCAGCTCTGGAGAGTGCATCCGCCACCGCATTAGAGGTAAAGTCAAACTCCATTAACTTGTAGGCCCACTTATGCTGGTCAGGGCCCAAAACTCGCTGTTCCAGTAGGTGTTTGATGTTGTGGTAGTTTGTCCTAACAGTAAACCTTCGGCCCAGGAGATATGCTCTCCATTTCTGAACCGCCAGAGTGATGGCCATAAGCTCCTTCTCGTAAGTAGACTTAGTTTGAGCCTGAGGAGAGAGAACCTTGCTGAAGTAGGCCAAGGGTCGGCCGTGCTGCATCAGAACTGCATCTATACCTTTACCTGAGGCGTCAGCCTCCACTATAAACTCCAGATTGAAATCAGGAAGGGCAAATGTAGGTGGGGTGGTTACGGCTTCCTTGAGTGCTTGAAAGGCTTCTTCAGCTTCTTGATCCCACTCAAAGGAGTGCTTCTTCAGCAACCGCATGAGAGGAGCGGCAAGGACCCATACTCCTTTATGAACCGGCGGCAATAACCTGTTAGCCCAAGGAACCCCCTGAGGCCCCGTGGGGAGCTGGGACGGGCCTAGGTGATCATGCAATCTATCTTCTTTGGGTCTATATATACCTATCTGCTAGAGATGATGTGCCCTAAGTAACTGATCTGGGTCTGCCCAAATGAACATTTTGAGGGTTTAGCGAACAATTGGTGTTGACGTAGTAGGCCCAACACACACTACAAATGTTCCAAATGGGGGGCCCAACTTGGGTTGTACACAAGTATATCACCAAAGAAAGCAAGCATAAATAGGCACAGATAAGGTTTGAAAATTCCTTTAATGAGTCTCTGGAATGAGGAGGCCCAACTTGAAAATTCCTTTCATGAATCACTAGAAATTCAAAATGCCCATCCGAAGTTCTGAATGCAGTTTTGTGAATGTCCTCCGAGTGGACCCAGATCTGATGGTAGCCTGACCGTAGGTCCATCTTGGAAAAGTATTTAGCTTGTCCTAACTCATCAAATAGTTCTTCAATCAGGGGTATTGGATATCTGTCCTTAACTGTGATGTGGTTCAAGGCTCTGTAGTCCGCACAGAATCTTCAACTACCATCTTTCTTTCTTACCAAAATTACTGGAGACGAAAATGGGTTGCTGTTGCGCGGGATAAAACCTTTGTCTAACAGTTTTGTCACCATACGCTCCACTTCTACTCTCTGATAATGGGGCTAGCGATAGGGTCTCACTTTTGAAGGTAGGGCTCCGGGTTGGATGGGAATCTGGTGGGCATGGGCTCAAGGGGGTGGCAATGAAGTGGGTTCTCGGAAAATGTCGAAGTAGGTTTGTAGTAGTAGCTGGAGCTATTGGGTTTGACTTGGGGAAGGGCTAGTGTTTCCTGAGAGTGGAGAGACAATGGGCCCAGTAGGCATTGAGCCCATGCTCATCAATAAGGGAATAGAGTCATGTTGGCAGCTCTTAAGTATAACCTCCAAGCTGTCAGCGATTATGGGTTGGGTCTTAACCCCCTTTAATGTGTAGTAACTCCCCTCATAGGTGAATTGCATTGTCAAGTAAGCTCAATTACAAACCACGGGGCCCAGTAACTGTAACCATTGTATGCCCAAGACAACATCTGCCCCATGAATTCTAACGGATGTAGGTCCACTCTAAAGCTGTACCCCTGAATCTTCAATTCAACCGATTTACACCTTCCTTCACAAGTGATTTGGTGGTCATTAGCCACGTCGACTACAAATGGAGAAACGGGCTTTATCATTAACCCGAGTTGTTTGGCTAATCTGGGAGTAATGAAATTCAGAGATCTCCCACTATCAATCAAGATAACCACTCTCTTCCCTGATATCTGCCCCTGGACCCGCATGGTTCTTGGGGCCTGGTAACCAGCTAGGGCCTGAAGGGAGATAACACAATATTCTACCTCCGGTACCACCTCCTTCTGCTGAACCCCTAGGCCGCCGATTTGTGTTTCAAAATCATCCTCTCCTTCTACTTGTAGGAGATACACATGCTGGGCCTTGCATTTGTGACCAGGAACGAATTTTTGTCGCAATTATAGCACAAGTCTTTTTGCCTACGGGCCTGTATTTCTGTCCAGGATAATTTCCGATAAGGGATGGTCAGTGCTCCAGTTCTCTTGTTAGGTGGAACAGGTAAGGGAACCGGTTTGAGGGTAGTTGTGGTTGGGGTCGGGGTTGGAAGAAGAGGACCAGGTTTCGACTCAGTCTTGGGATAGGGTCCCTTCTGGGTTGGGCCCGCTTGAGGCCCAATAGGCCTCCCCAGCTTTTTAAGTTGGTCCAGCCTCTCCTCCTGGAGCTTAGCCAATCCCACCACTGCCATCAATGTGGTCGGCTGCATGGTATTCACTTCGATTTGATGTCCTCCCTTAAGCCACCTATAAAACATCCCACCAGAGCAGCCTCCGGCCAGCCATGAACCCGGGTGGCCAACCGTTCAAATTCGTTCTGGTACTCCCTCACTGTTCCTGTCTGTCTCATCCGGGAGTGACTCATTGAAGTTTTCATAACCAGAAGGACCGAACCTCACATGTAAGGCTTCGATCAGGTCCAACCAGGTGGTCTGTGCGTGGGTCTTACGGTACCATTGGTACCACATAATAGCCTCACCATCCATGTGTATAGCGGCAATTGAGACTCTCTGGTGTGCTGGGGTCTCGTGGGATTCAAAGTAGCGTTCGGCCCGATAGATCCAAGGAACAGGATCATCACCTGAGTAAAGAGGAAAATCAATTTTGACAGCCTTGACTGGAAACGCTCCACCCCTCCTAACACCGCTGCTGCTAGATCCTTCAACATCTGTGGGTCTCAATGCCGAGGACATCCGTTCGAACTGACCTACCAAAGCGAAGAGGGTCTCTTTGATTTCTCTCAACTCACTGGTGGTCTACCGCACTTCTACTTCAATGTGATCGGTCCTTTCTTCTGCAGACGAAGACCTGGTGGTTGGCATCGCAGCTGGGCTCTAATACCAGTTGATAGGTCCCCACTTCCGTTCTGCTTCTGGTGACCCTCCTGAAATGGACGTGAGGTTAAAGATACAATAGAAGAGAGAGAGAGAGAGAGAGAATCATTCATTTTGTTTTATGCATTCGTTGATAGGCCTATATAATGCATGGCCAGCTAACAACTTGTAACCAACTATGAGCGTCTTGCATGATTCTTAACAGATTATGATTGCTTTCCATTACGCGGACGTCGGGTATACACGAATTTAACGGGTGGTGCCATACGCGTGATGCGTGTAGTGTTCTGGGCTGAGACTTGGGCCTGCTGGGCCCGAGTTGCGCCATCTGGGTTGGCTTCTCTTCTGGGCTTAACATTTCGCATGTCAAGAGAGCATCCTTCCTGAGACAGAAGATATCCCGCGACCTACATGACAGACGTAGTTTTGCAGGGTTGTCATGAAGGAACTACCGAACTAGCCACATGCTGAACTGCTTAAGAGAAAAAGAGGCTAAATTACTTATACCTACCATGGGTTTCAGTGACACACTTCCCTTAGGTCTATCTACTAATTTACTTGCTCGCTATAGTTTGCAGTTTCAGTCACATACACCATTGACAAATAACAAGCCCCCCATAGTCATTTGGTCAAGGGGGTATAACTTATCGGGCAGGAATTGACCAACGGGTGGTATAAGAATTGACCAAAACCTCAGCGTAGGCTCAAGTAATTTACCCAAAAAAAAGTCCCATCGGTCACACAGATAAGATGGTTTATTCCTCATCCTAATCAGTTCAAATTACACCCTAGATAATGGCATGCTTTTCAGTGGTTAACTCCAATACTGCCCTATTGATGACACTACCATCATACATGCAACAGCAATGAATATGCATAGAATGCCCTAAGCTGTTCAACAGTGTGGCATCAAAAAACTTAACTTTTTGTCATTTTATTCAATTTGTATTAAAATTTGCTTTATGTTACAGTGACAAATTTTCACATGAGTGATCTGTCAACTCACTATGGCTCCAATTTGCATGTATGAAGAATGAAGGCTGTACATGTACGATTAAACTAAACTGCATATCTTATTTGATCTTTATTTAGCAGAAAAGAAAACACACGCATATTCGAGCATGAGTAGTAAAATACTAAAATTACAATCTAGTTAATAAATTACATCAAGTTGCAGAGTATGCACAATTAACACAGAATTGCATACAGGTGGAGAGCTCCCACAATCATGTTCCATGTGTCATGTATAGCTGCTACATGAATCCACCAATAAAATTTGTTGAATATGGCAGTTAATATCTTGGGTACCAGAACATGCCTTTAATGCCTTCAGGGTCAGGTTCGAACCCTAAATTTCTATAGAAATCCACAACTGCAATGGAGAAGGGCCAAGATGTGATCAGACTCAAGCTTTTCCATTCCAAAGATATTGGACCTAGACATGCAATGGTGGTTAGTAGACACCATAAACTTCAGCTTTATACTGTAGGATAGACCCCTTGATGACAGATCTACAATTCAGAGGAAATTTAGGGTTGCAATATGATAGAGTGCAAACTTGGTCTACCAAAGCACAATTGTAAACATGGAACATATGCACTAAAATGTGCTTCAGGTCACCATCTTCTAGGCAAGAAACTGTCAAACGAGAAGGACACAAATCTTTCTTCTATTTTTTTTCTTTTTCATATCAATAATCATGTACTGATTGATATACACTTGATCAATTGCTGCATAAAATTTGCCAAAAAGGGTTGGAAAGCATACCTTGACTATCAGCAAACAAAGTTATATTGCCAATATCTCTCTGCAGCAAAGCCCTAATAAGCTGCTCCACAAGGGCCCTTCCTAGACCCTGGCCCTGTAAACAATCAATATTAGTATAAGTCCAAAACTTATTCTGTTTCAACCAAATTTAATGCATCATGGACCATGTAGGCATGTAATCTTGTGAACCGTGGTAAGTAGTTACAAGGGGCATCATTGGGTAAAGGGTTAAGGACAAAAAACATCTCACCATTTTCCTAAATCTCAAACTGCACAAAAATAATAGAACAACAGGATGGATATGAAAATGGCATCCGCATTCCCACATTTTCAAGGGACACTAGAAAAGCATGAGACTAAGGCCCTGCACTTTGGGTAAGGTGGTATGTACATTGGCCTTCTGGCAGACAAAACTTTAATTATACACACCATACAATTGATACAATCAACAGGTTACATGTTAGGAACCTGCCTAACTGAGGGCTCTTCGAGGGGCCAACCTCCTGAATTCTTGGAAGGAGAGAGAGAGAGAGAGAGTGTGTGTGTGTTTAATGCTGAAAGAGTCATTCCCTTGTTCCTTTTCTGCTCTACTACTTATAGTTTTACAATCTTGATTGTTACAGTTGTTACAAGTGGATGGTTAGTTGTGCTGATGTGGCCTCCTCTTGTAAAACTGATTAACTGCCTTCTGTTCCTCTTGTAAAACTGATTAACTGCCTTCTGTTGGTCTGTTCCAGCAGTCTTGACAATCCCCCCTTTAGAGCAACCTTGGCCTCAAGGTCTAATGTAGGAAAATTTGATTGCAGATCTAAGTAGGAAAATTTGAGTCCATGTGCATGAATATGGGCTGATCTGGATCTCCTCTTTGCTTTGTTAGTGTTGCAAGACTGATGGGCCTTTGGCCCTTGCATGTTTGCCCTTGTAGATGGACTGTAGAATTTCCTTATGTGAAGTCCATGGTGAGACGGACCCAGTCATAGACCACGGATCCTAGCTGTCTTAACCATTGAATGCCTAGGTGAAGGGATGAGAGATCCATCATATGGATGGCCATTTTCAAGAATTTCTCTCTCTCCCATCTGGGAATCACATTCCCTGTTTTAGAAAATCTACATTTTCAATGATCAATCTTGAACCAAGAACCGAACCAGATCTGAAACCAAAGGTAGGAGAGGGATATACCTGATAAAGAGTAGCAGTAACTCCCAATGAAGGTGTTCACGCCCAAAGAAATCTCCAAAGACTGCTCCCACTAAAGATGACAATGTAGGGTGGAGCAGAATCAACAATGTTCTTCCCGAGAACCGAATCCTTCAGCAAGAATTTGATGGAGTCTGTGAGCGCGACTTCAAATCAGCCTTTCTCCAAAGGCTGATATCAAGAACCTTTCTTGATCGCTCCTACGGTGGAGATCGAACTGGCAATGGCGGTAGTAGGAGGAGGGCGCAAGAGCAGAAGATGTCGCAGTCTTACTGTAGTTGTCTTCTCTCTTTCTGTGATCTGAAATCTGATCTGATGTTGTTTTGAATGGTTCGCCCCCTCCTCCTTTTTATAGCCTTAAAGAGAGCTCTTAATCTCATTAGGAGTTTCCTAATCCAAAATCTGTATTTGGATAAGAAGTTCTCTTTAAGAGATAAGGATAAACCCTTATCTTATCTGCAGATTAGATCAGCCCTCTTAATCTCATTAGGAGCTTTCCAAATCCAAATCTCTATTTGGATCTAGACTCTCTGAGTGGATAAGGACAACTCCCTATTCTATCTACTGATTCAAATCCCAGATCCGCCCCCTTCTTTAACTAATCAAATTAGACCAGTTCGAAATGGGCATTAGGCCCAATAAGTCTATGTGCTCATTAACCTTCCAAACTGTTGCCCAGTTGGGCTTCCTTGTATGGCGTGGGACCCAAACATTAATCTACACATCAGCCACATGGGTTCAGCCTAGCCTCTGTTATAAGGCCTGGCCGAAATCAATGTTATGGGCTGTGAACCCCTGAGTCCATCACCATGGGCTCTTAATGGGCCCAACACTTACACTAAGTGGTCCCTGGGCCAAGCCTCCTTATAAAAACCCAGGGACTATGGGCAGATGCAAGATTAGCCCATCAGGTATTACCCTCAATGGTCTTACACTTAACCTCTCAGCCCATAATGATCAAACACTGCCCAACAAGAGGACCTCTCCATTGGCTGCAAAGAACACTGTTGCACTCTCTACTCACATGGATCCTGGGAATTAAAACCTTTTGCAAACATTTTGAAACCATAATACATATATACATATCCGTATATAAATATATTTTGCAAAACAAATTTCAACGATTGAAATTGGTTGTCGGCAGTCTTGGTTTCCATCAAAGAGAGTGCATCCCCGATCATTACCTTTGTCCGACAAAGGGGCTGATCCTGTCACTATGATCACCCACTCAGATGAATTCTCAGACCGTCCCAACATACCCAGGTTTTGACCCCCTCTAATGATCTCACTGATTGGCATATCAAAGACAACCCAATCCGACACCTAGTGCAGTACATTAATCGAGTCTAGGGGTCAGGTGTAACTTTCCAGTTTTGCCCATCAATCTCCAAGGTCCAAGGCAATACTGGAATTCAGGTCCGATTCAGGGTTTTAAGATAACCCACACTGCATGTACCTCAGGTCCCACCCTGGCAGCTGAGACAAGCCACCCCAATCAACTTGGCAGCACATCAGTATCAGCCTTGGCAAGATAAATCTCCCCAAACTTACCCAACGGCTGTGAACATTCTAAACTAACACGAGTCTCATATGTGTCCAGTTTAAGGGTACTACACAGAAACACACCACAATAACATGAATCAAATATGTACTTTATTCATTTACATTAAATGTCATAAGGTACATTCTAATTAGAGCTAAGGGCATACACTATCTAACACTAGGACCACGTCAGCTCCACTAAGATGGAGAGGATATAGGTCCACCGCAAACTGATGACCCTGAATCATTATAGACTTGTTCATGGGCCGGGTCGAGCTCGGGCCCGGCTTTTACTCTTCATTAATGAAAATTTGTTAGGCCCGAGCCTGAGCCCGACCAACAGGCCTACACCTTGGGCCCGAGCCCAACCCTGATAAAAAGCCCAAAGCCCGATTGTGTTCGTCAGAACTGAGTTCGTGGTGATTGTGGTTGAGCTGTGACCTGCGATTTTAAGTTTAAAAGTGATCAGTTAGCGTCTGAGAAAGAGAGAGAGAAAGAGGGAGGGAGGGAGAGAACTCACCGCCGTATCCGGTGCCTATATTCGTCGCCTTGCCGTCGCCGGTGTCTGAGATTTGAAAGAGAAGTGAGATTGAGAAGAGGAACGAGAGAGTCAGAGAGAGAGAGAGAGAGAGGAGAGGAGTGAGGACTCACCGCCGGAGTTGTTGCGCCGGTGAACGTTCGCCACCTTGCCGGTTGTGTGGCTGCCTGAGAGTGTGAGGATGAGAACTGTGGAGGATGTGGAGATTGGAGAAGAATGGTTCGACTGGAAAAAGAAAGGAAAGAGGCAAAGAGGTTAAAAAAAGAGGGGGTCTTTGACTAGGGTTTTTAGGTTTAGTTATAGGTCGAGCCGGGCTGTTTTGGCAAATCCCGAGCCCGGCCTGAATTTATTGCAGGCCAGGCTTTTTGGCCCGAGGTTAAGCCCATGGGCCCATATGCGTGTTCAAGCCCGTCTGGGGGTCGGGCCGGGCCATCGGGCCACCCGGCCCATGAACAGGTCTAGTCATTAGTGGTAGGCCCATGCAAATGCTATTACAAGAGAGGTTGTTACCGTTGGCCACATGAACCGTAAAGGTCGTTGTTGGTTGAACCGTAAGTCCCATTTTATCCACTAAGACTTGAGTTGTGAAGTTAAAGGAGCTGCCACTGTCTATGAGGATCGACACTTGGCGTCCTAGAATCAGCCCTGCAACTCTCATTGTTTGAGGGGACGCAAGTCCCATAAGGGCTTGTAAGGATATTTCAGGCGTGCCATTGGATTGTATTTCCCACCCTGTGTTAGATTCTCCGCAACCCGTGATATCGTCTTCCTCTTTGGCATCTGTTTGGAGGAGAAGCGCTTGTTGTTTCTTGCAGCGATGGCCCGACTCAAATTCCTCTTCGCAGTTGTAACAAAGACCTTTGTATTTGTGGGCTTGCATCTCTACCCACGTCAGCTGTTTGAAAGGAACTAGTGGGCCTGGGCCCAATATTCCTTGCTCCCTTCTTGCTTCTGGACCCCATGGTCGCTGCACCTTTCTTGGCGCGACTGAACTTGTCCTCATACAATCTTGCTAGTGTTGCTCCATTGATGACCGAAGTGGGCTGCATCGCTTTCACTTCCAGTCGCAGTTCTTCTTTTAGGCCGCCGACGAAACTTCCCACCAATGCCTTCTCCGTCCACCCTTGGACTCTCACGGCTAGCCTTTCGAACTCCATCTGGTATTCTTTTACTGATCCCACTTGCCGCAGCTTTGCCAAATTTTCATTAAGATCTTCGAACCCAGATGATCCAAAACGGACAATCATGGCATCCGTGAAGTCTGCCCAGGTTTGACAAGGGTGCCCCCTTCTGTACCATTGAAAACAGAGGATAGATTCCCCTTCAAGATGTGTAGAAGCCAGAGCTACCCTATCTTGCCCCGGTGTTTCATGGTAACCGAAATACCTTTCGGCTCTGAGAATCCAAGGAGTTGGGTCGCCGCCTGAGAAGATGGGGAAGTCGATTTTGGCTATTCTTGTTGCCGCCCCTGTTCTGCAGTTGTTTTCATTGTTGCGCTCTTCTTGCCTTCCTCTATCAGTGTTCGTTGCCCCCTGCCCCAGTCGAAGGAGGAGTGCAGTGAAGCCTTCCTTCATTTCTTTGAGATTTGAAGACATTCGATGGATCTCTACCTCCATCTGATCCATTCGGGTGTCTACTGACGTGTTTCTTGTATTGGTCATGCTGGCTCTGATACCAAATTGTTAGGAACCTACCTAACTTAGGGCTCTTCGAGGGGCCAACCTCCTGAATTCTTGGAAGGAGAGAGATAGAGTGTGTGTTTAATGCTGAAAGAGTCATTCCCTTATACCTTTTCTGCTCTACTAATAGTTTTACAATCTTGATTGTTACAGTTGTTACAAGTGGATGGTTAGTTGTGCTGATGTGGCCTCCTCTTGTAAAACTGATTAACTGCCTTCTGTTCCTCTTGTAAAACTGATTAACTGCCTTCTGTTGGTCTGTTCCAGCAGTCTTGACATTACACATCTCATCTACCAGGGGTCAGGTGTGTTGCATTACAAGAGCCGGACAAGCATGTGAATATGGTATGAAGAGGCATGAAGAGGGGTGTCATTCCTACTCATGCAAGTAAGACTAGCATTCCTTCGAGTAGTAATTCTTTTTGGAGGGTTCTGTGGATTTTTTTTTTTTTGATAGATGAGGAATAATTTATTAATATCATATCATAATATAATACAAAGAGACAACCCTAGAAAAGGCGTGAGATGCAGCCTCAGATTCAAGCAGATTCCAATTGATCTCAGAAGTCAGAACAAATACTGCTTATCATAATATAATCCAAAGAGTCATCCCTAGAAAAGGTGTGAGATGCAGCCTTGCTTATGCACCCCCTTGCTTAGCTAAATAGTCAGCTATCCCATTAGCTGGCCTCCTTTGCCACTGAATCCTTATAGTCATATTGGCAGTTGGCCAATTGAATCTTTTAACAGCTTCCCTGTAGGTCCAAATAATAGCGTCTCAATTTGTCATCCTGCCAACTACCACCTTGGAGTCTCCTACTATCAATCTGTCCACTTTCATCTCTCTACATGGTGGCGATTTGACCGAAGTATTTGCCAAGTGTGGAAACTGTTCCTGAGAACTTAAAGGAATTTTTTCATGTTTCCGAGGCAGAAACAAGTAAATTAGCTTTCAAAAGCTGCAAGGAGGGAGTGGCAATGTTACTAAGACCAGCAGGGGTGATAGTCCAGATTAAGAGAATCGGGATTCAGAAAGGGAAGACAAGTAGGGAATCAAGGGGAAGCCAGGAGGTGAGTTTTAGTTCAAATATGGAGGCAGGGGTCACGCATGGTCCTTCCAGGGTGTCAGAACTGGGAAGATTGTTAGAATGGGAGGTGGAAGATGGTGGCAGAGATGGTTTCAGAAGGTGGCCAGGGAAGGAAGTGATGGTGGTGAGTTCGCCAAAGTCCTCGTCAAGTCAACTTGGTTGCAACGAGTGACTGCAGACCCAGCAGAAAGCCCAGCTAGTTGAAATCACAACCATCCACAAAGGTGCGCAGAGGCACATTTCAGGGTATGCGCCTCGCCTAGGTCCTAGGTGCAGCCCTTTCAAAAGGTGCACGCCTGGTGCGCCTCAGCCCAGGTGTGCACCTTTTGAAAATTCGACGCTTTTTTGCTTTTTTTGAACATAACGCCTTTTGAAAATCCGAGAACCCCCAATTTGCTAATGTTGTTCATTCATTCATCTTAATAAAATGTCTTCTTAAAAAGCAATTCAAACTATAAAATCATTAAATTTTGTGTGAAAACTAAGAATTTAAGACCTAACGTGGACTTGTTTGGGCTTGCCTCGAGGGGTGTGGCACAAAGGTGGCTCGTAGAATCAGGAATGTAATATGTTTTACATTACATTAGCTATTTGAAGTAATGCAATTGAGTGAAGAAAGAGATTAGGTTTTACATGCTTGAAAATGCTTTATATGTTTGATTTGATTTTTAAATTCTCATTTGAATATGCTTTACATCTTATGTTTATGTTTTTTAATTTTAGATAATAGGCTTTTTTAAAACATTATTTTAAAATTTAAGTTTATATTTTTATTAATATTTTATTTTTTTATTTTTTGGCATTTTTTTGAATTTTCTAACATTTTTTTTTATTTTTTAGCATTTTTTTTGTATTTTTGCACCTTGCTTCAAAAAGGTGTGCACCTCGCCTTATGCCTTGTGCCTCGGGTGCAAATTGACCCCTGCACCTTTTTTGCGCCTTGCGCTTTTAAAACACTGCACGTGCCCATAAACATGGTTTAAAATGTCCCTAATTTCCCTAATATTTCCACGACATATTTCCATTTCCATGGGTGGCGACACGAAATTTTACCAAAATCGACATTTCCCCAATGAACACTACCAACACAATGTGGAGTACAACAAATAGTTTCCACAACATATTTCCATTTCCACTTCCATGGGTAGTGACATGAAACTTTACTGGAATCAACATATTTCCCAGTGAACACTACCAATACTATGTGGAGTCCAAGAGATAGTATTATAACATAAGTTGGTACAATATTGTAAATATGTTAAGTAACAATTTTATTGTCCACCTAACTTACATGATTACCACATTGAGCTAGCTCAATATTCATTTCAAACATGAAGTTAAATATTAGTTTTTTGTTTGTGTAATAGATTATTTGGTTGATCTATTACAATCATTTACATTTTCTATGAGTTAAAATTTTGCTTTAACTCATTTTATCATGAAGCTCTGAATCTTAAAGTTTACAGGGCAACTTCAAAACGTATTCTTTTGTCTAAAACCTTAGTTACTTAGCTTTGTTTAATGATTTGCAACAAGATAATAATTTAAAAAGGTGTTCCTATGCTTCTTTTATCATTTCATAAAATATCTTTCTATATGTTGCATATTTTAAAATGTTTCCACCATGTCTATAATTTTTACAATATTTCCATACGATATTTCCGACATGTTTCTTATATTTGGATGACCGATATTTCCACCGACATCGACATTTTAAACCTTGCCCATAAAAGATATAATTGCAGACTCATTAACAAAACCCATTGTGTTTTCAGATTATGTGAAGCACATAGAATCAATGGGTTTGGTTGGCAAATATTCATCTCAGATCTAACTGGCCATGTGCGAGATGTTGGAATAGTGGCCATAGGCCCTCATTTGTGGATCCTCACATGTTGGAAAATCCAGTGGCCATGTGATAAACCACATGGTGATGGAAGACAGGTCATCTCTATGCTACACCCTTGCACACAACCATATCATTCTTATTCTTATAAAATCTTTTTTGGCATAGAGAGACCACTGTTGAAACTCACTAGAGCCATTTCTAGCTCTTACCGGGTCAATGGTAGACCATTTGGCCTTAGTGTAGTCTGGATGATCAAGTGATAAGATCCTTCATCAATGAGACACTTGTCTCGATCCAGAGGGGCTTGACTCAGCCAACCAAATGGTTCTCTTGCAATGTTCATGTTAGCATTAAATGCATAAGACAACTTTAGAGGCTGAATATGTTATAAATAGATACTTAGCTTGTTTTCTAAGCACAAGAAAAGAGCTGTCATAAGGAACTGCAAAAGCCTCCAAGTCTAAGCCCAATTTGGATTAGCTAGTCCCTTGTTGTGTCTTGTTCCAAGGGCCCGTGTCTCAGATCTTCTTCTTCACTTTGTTTTGCTGGTCAAGGATTAGAATTTAGCAAGGGGTGTTCATCACTCAGGTGGTGTGCAATCCTGCAATTCAGAGAAATAAAAATTTGTGGGAGGTGGAGGAGCTTGGTTCTCTGTTCTTGAGGTTGAATGAGTTTCATTTGGTCCCTGTGGATAGTGATAAAAGAGTATGGTTAGCTGATAATTTGGGTTGCTTCCCTTCCAAGCTCATGTTATAGGATGCCCCCAGAATTGCTAATGAGGGTATTCATTGGGCTTAGATTTGGAAAGCCCAGGCACCACCTAAAGTGGCATTCTTTCTATGGATAGCTGCTAGAGACAAGGCTCTCACCATGGACTACCTACTGAACAGAGGATTTCTACCAAAAAAAAAAGAACAGAGGATTGCCCATTGAGCATGTTTGCAGACTGTGCAATTCAAGCACAGAATCTGGTCCCCACCTTTTTATCCATTGCACTTTTCACTCACACAATCTGGGCTCATGTCCTTAAACTCTTCAACACAAGCTGGGTGACACCCCCTGATCTGGCCTCTTTACTTGATCCTTGGACCAAGCCAGGTATTTCTACCAAAGCGAAAATCCTTTGGAAATTGCTCCCTTTGGCCCTTTGCTGGGAGGTGTGGAAGGAGAGAAACAGTAGATTTTTTGAAGACGAGGCTGCACCTATTGAAGCAGTAATGAGCAAAATTGAATGGTTATTGGTTCAGTGAGTGCAGGTATTAAAAGCTTAGGATATACATATTATCAAAAAAAAAAACTTTAAGTTCAGCATTGATAGAATCCCCCATACTAGCTGGGCCTGAAATAAAGCAATAATATGTCCTGTATTTCTATAAACATCCCCTATTCCTGAAAGCCCTGGGTTTCCAAGGCTGCTTCCATCAAAGTTTAGTTTTATGAACCCTTCTTCTGGAACTGCCCAAGGGGTTCTGTGGATTTCACAAGTGCCTCTGAATGTATTTTTAAACTTGGACCAAGTTTAAAAAGAAAATCCTGAACTAAAACTAAATCAGGAAAAAGACTTTCTCAGGCCAGAAGAATAAATAATTTCCTTGAACTTGAACTTAGTCAACTAGCAATCAGACCAAAATGAATGAGTTCACAAATATTGAAAGAAGACAAGCTGATCAAATGATTGTCTAACACTCTAACTACCAAAATATCCCCTTCCACTGTCTCTTTGTATATGGCAGTATGGCACATTATCTTAAGCAGACCAATCACCAAGGTTTAAAAAACCGACCCGGAACCAGAACTGTTCTGGTCACCAGTTTCCGGATCGATGGTTTGACCATCCAGTTCAAATGGACAAACCGTTCCAATGAAAAATAAAAAAATAAAAAATAATGAAAATAAAAAATGACCAAAACCCATTGAACGGGTTTGGCCAGGTCGCTGACCAATTCAATGGTTTTTGGCCAGGGACTGGGTTTGGGGTAAAACAGAACCTGTTACTTGGACGGTTCCCGGGCCGAACGGTCCAACCATCTGGGTCAATGACGGTTCAAAAGCATTGCCAATCACTGTCTTTTATTATAATTGAGGAATGTAAATAGATTGAATATCCAGGATTTAGTCACCTAAAAATGCTAATTCTGAATGGGGTTCCAGTGTCAGATGTTACATTATCATCTAAGCCTTCTCCCCAACTATATGGGGTCAGCCACATGAATCCTGCTTTGCCATTCCTTTTGGTCTGCCCCTAGCCCCTTCAACTTGCAAAAGATCACTTCTTATAGGTGCTGTAGAGGGTAATCTATGCATGTGATCTAACAATCTTAGTCTACTTTCTCTCATTTTATCACCCATTGGAGCTACTCCTAGACATGGTTTAAAGTATTGATGCACCCAAATGTATAGGCAGGGGTATATGGGTGCTTTAAACCATGCACCTTTTATTTTATTAGTTTTTTTTTCAAATTTTCATTTTATAAATATTTTTATATTATTAATAAATAAAATAAATGGGTTCCTGAAAACACCTTTATACATGTGTATCAAAACCCTGCCGATACAATATGATACTCCTGATACGGGGCGTATTGTATTGATACCTTGGACCTTGCTCCTAGGTTCTCCTTTGGATGGCTTCATTTTTGGCCCTATCCTTTCTAGTTTTTAAACTCATCCATCCCAGCATATGCATTTCTGCCACACATTATTTGGACATGTTTTGTTGACTGCCCAATACTCTTTAAAGTATTGCTGGCCTTACAACTGTTTTATAGAATTTTCCTTTTAACCTAAGTGGTATTCACCATCACATAAAACTCTGGATGTGCCCCTTCATTTTGCCCATCATGCTCCAATTCTATAGGCAATATCCTCCTCAATCTCTCCTTTGTTATGAATTATCAAACTAAGGAAACAAAAGAGGTCACATTGGCTTATCTCTTGTTCTCCAATCCCAAGCATACTCTGATTTGCTCTCCTATTATTATTAAAATTACATAGCATATATCTATTTCAGTCCTACTCGTTTTAAAAAACTCTTGTTTCTATGACATTTTTCCATAAACTTGGTTTTGCATTTAATCCTTCATTAGTTTCATCAATTAATACAATGTCATTAGCAAATAATAAGTACCATGGGACCTCCTAAATATGTTTAGTCAAATCATCTATAATTATTACAAATAAATAAAGATCGAGTGCTGAAACCCATCATCCTCTCCGACAAGTGTTCTAAGCATACATATTCTTAAGTAGGTCCAAGTGCTATTTGGAACTCCATTCTTTTCCAAAACCCACCACACTATCTCTCTAGAGACTATCATATGCTTTCTCTAGATCAATGAACACCATATGAAGATCTCTCTTCCTCTCTCTAAACTTTTCTATCTATTGTCCTGAGAAAAAAAAAAAAAACCCATGAATGAACTCTCTAGCGTAAACCCAAATCAGTTTTCAATTATACTTGTTTCATGCCAGAAATTGG